>NW_005353622.1:680795-723107 GCF_000412655.1 Myotis brandtii | reverse complement strand
CAGCTATGGCTGATCCTCAGTCCTACCCTAAGGGGCCCCTTGTCTCAGTGTCCGGATAATTGCTGCAAGCACCTTTGAGAGAAAGCCGCCCTCGAGTTCCGAGTTCTACCCACTGTTAGACAGTCCAGATTCTCCCTGTATGAGTCTGGGTCCCCAGAGACTCACCCAGAACTGGAGGTCAGAGCAGTCAGGGGCTTGTGACTCCCTCCCGATTCAAAAAGACAGCCGCGTCCTCAGTTGCCAGCCCTTGCCACGTGCGCCTCCATACCTCTGCACTTCCGCATCTCCTCTGAGTCTCAGTGTGCTTTTCTCTTTCCTTCTAGTTGTAGAATTTCCACTCAGCCAGCCTTCCTGTGGTTCTGGATGATGTCCATTTTGTCTTTTAGTTGTATTTTTGAAGTGGTTGTGCGAGGCAGCAATTTCCAGTGTTTACCTATGCTGCCATCTTGGTTTCTCCTTTATTTATTTTTCTTTGCCTCCCTCCACTGGAGCATGAATTCAGGGAGGGCAAGGAGTTTGTCTATTTGTTCGCTGCTGTGGAGTGCCTCATAGAGTGCCTGACATATGGTAGGCCCTCAATAAATACTAATAAATAGATGACTATTGTAAACTGTGTGACATATTCAAACCTTCAATATAAGAAAATACCCATAATTAGCTAGATTGATGCACTTATCAAATACAAAAAAATGCGTCCTGATTCAAAGCCCTTTATAAATTTCCTCACTACTTATAACTTCAGCTTATGGAATTAAAAATGCCCAGGTGTCTATGAACTGTCACATATGTTTGTGGGCACACACATATGTTCATACACACACATACACACACACCTTAATAAAGAATACACATAATATGCAGAATAAATGTGGGTTTTGTGGGGACAAATGAAATCTGTGAACCATGAACGGCATAGCACTCATTATCTTAGCACAAAGTAGTAGAAACTCCTATTGCAAAGAAGGGTGGTTCCGTGACCATATGGCTCTTCAGATGTACACCTGACGAACTCAGTGCAACAGGGATAAATTCACCGAGTCTCTGCATCAAGAGAAAGAGAGGAGAAAGCGTGTTTGCATCTAAAAGGTGTCCTGACTGTTTCATGATGGCCTTAATTTAGTGTTAATGGTTTAATTTCCAGGTTGCACGTTCTCTCTCCTTAAATAGCTCTTATTGTAATTGATGCCACGTTAATCACTGTGTCGGCCAAGGAAGTGTCCACAGGGCAGGAACCACAAGCTGGTTTACCTGTGCTTAAAGAGGAGAATGTCACGCATCTGAAGAAACAATGCCACCTGAAAATAGTGCTGAGTTTCAGTGGAGGGCTTTGGGGAAAATAAAGCATGAAGCCCAATGTGGAGAAGAGACTTAAATTTGCCACTAAGAATTCAGATGAAGATTAAGGCAACTTCTTTTTCTTTATATTAAGTAGTTTCCAAAGTTATAATAGGTATGTATTTTTTAATAATTATTGACAATGTGGTATTATGTAAAAAATAATACACACTATATGGAGCATATTGGCAATTTCAGTTGGGACTTGTCTTAGTCCATTTGAGCTTCTATAACAAAATGCCACAAACAACAGAAATTTAATTCTCACAGTTTTGGAGGCTCAAAAGTCCAAGATCAAGTCACCAGAAGATTCAGTGTCTGGTGAGACCCCATTTGCTGGTTCACAGACTGTCTTTTCTCTGTGTTCTCACATGGCAGAAGGGGCAAGAAGGTTCTCTGGGGCCTCTTTTGTAAGGGCAAGACTCCCATTCATGAGGGCTCTACCTTCATGACCTAATTGTTTCCCAAAGGCCCCACCTCCTAAATCCACATTGCAAGGTAAGCTTCAACGTATAAATTTTAGAGGGACACAAACATTCAGTTATGGCAAGATTCCAAGGAAATACACTAAAATGTTAGCAGTAGATATCTCTGAACAGTGGAATTATTGTGAAATTTTATACCTCCCCCCTTTTTTTTCTAGATTTTTGACAGTGAGTATAGGTAATCTTTTTTTTAAAAATATTTTTTATTGATTTTCCACAGAGAGGAAGGGAGAGAGACAGAGAGCCAGAAACATCGATGAGAGAGAAACATCGATCAGCTGCCTACTGGGGGATATGCCCGCAACCAAGGCACATGCCCTTGACCGGAATCGAACCCGGGACCCCTCAGTCCACAGGCCGACGCTCCATCCTCTGAGCCAAACCGGTTTTGGTGGTAATCTTTTTAATAAAAAAAACAAAGCTGGTTTATTTTCTAAAAATTGCTATCATCCTGTTTTTTATAATAAGTATTTTATTTGTTTATTTGCCTGGGGTTTATTTTAAACAGGTTTCATCTCTCAGTCCTGGCATTACATTAAGAGGGGGAAAGTTTTTGTCTTGGAGAGGGAAACAGAGTGTTTCTCTTAAAGTGGATAATTTTTTTAATTTTATTTATTTTGTGTATATTTTTATTTATTTCAGAGAGGAAGGAAGAAGGAGAGAGAGATAGGAACATCAATGATGAGAATCACGGATCAGCTGCCTCCTGCACACCCCCCACTGGGGACTGAGCCTAAAACTTGGGCATATGCCCCAACTGGGAATCAAACAGTGACCTCCTGGTTCATAGGTTGATACTCAACCACTGAGCCACACCAGCCAGGCAAGTGTATCATTTTTTTTTTAAAGGAATCTTTCCATCCTGCCCTCTCCTCAGATTTCCCCATTGTTAAAACTGGGTACGCATGGAAAGCAGCACCCCTGGCCTTACATTCCTTTGAATCCAGGGCTGGAGTGACCTTGGAGATCAACCAGGGCCACCGTCCTCCTCCGTGGAGGAAACAGACTTCCTGAGAGAGGACGGGATTTTCTGTGTTGGTGACATCCTCACAAACCCAGGTCTAGAATCCCAGAGAGAACCTGTGTGTTTAAGCTGCTTATTCTTTGGACTCAGAAACAGAATCCTACTGAATGCCAAGCACAGTGCCTTGTATATAGTAGACCCTCAATAAATGAAGGTTGGAAGATTGGAAAAATTAACTAAAATGTTTTGAACATTAATGATCAATATGTTACATGAGGGGAAAAGAAGCTCTGGAAGTAAACAGCACCCCCCCCCGCCCCAACACACACACACACTTTTTTTTTTTTAAGTTGATGAGAGAAAAAAAAGCAGAGACAAAACTATCTTAAAAGTAGAATACCTACCACTGTCTACAACACGTGTTGACATCAGAGGCCAAGGCCTGTCCCCAGCGAGGAAGTCAAAATGACTCTGATGATGGAAATGCACAGGAAGGCCTGCACAGGGCTCTCTTTGGATTCAAGGAGTCCAAAGAATTGGGAAAAAATGTAAAAATGTCTCTGTCTTTTTCTTGGTGGGTCAAGAGAAACCTAATTCAGTGGCCACAAGGGAGTCCAGTGAGCAAATGACTGCAGAGCCTCCATGCTCAATGGGATATCCCTCAGCTCAGCAAAAACCAAAGCAGCCAACACATGATGAACTTCAGGTAGTAAAGGGAGCTTTAAATGTGCCCTGGAGGCAGTCAAAGGAACAGAGAGGATATTTAGCTTCAAAAGTAGGGACAGTTTTAGAAGCAAAGAGAACATTTTCAGGATTTAGTAAGGCTTACTAATAACAGCACACGGGCTTCTTCAGTGACAGCTTGTACCAAAAAATGCAGGGCTTGCTTTGCTTCTGTCATCGTTCCATCATCGGAGCCAACTAGGTCCTCCTCAGGAGCCTGGCTAACTCTGAGCAGCAGTCATCCCACACAGCTCAGCAAACCACAGCGCTCACAGCACACAGCGCTGCAGAGTCCACGGAGATTCCTCCATCATCTGCATTAGGAAGGTCTGCAATGCTGGTTTCCATATTTTCCCACCCAGGGATGCCTTATCTGAAGATTCCAAATTGTCTTTTTAATCTGTCTTCACCCCAGTGAACAGTAACGCAAATATGATAACCATGGCATACCAAGCAGCCTTTCTTTGAACATTTTTCTCACAATTCTGAGACGAGGGATTGGAATTTTCTTTATGGGATGAGAAAACAAAGATCACTGAAGACTATTATGGGCTGGATGCAATGGACACAGATGCGCACCTGGTAGAGCTTCAATTTACTTAGAAGCTTCCCTTACTGGAAGACAGTCCCCTCTTCTCAAGATAACCTCTGTTTCTTTTCATTTCCTGAAACCATTAACTAGATTTATTTTAATAAAAAGATGGCTTTCCAGACAGAGTTGTTCATACTGAAAGGAAATCTATCATGGGCTTTCATCTTTGGAAAAAGACCTTACACACAGAAATGTCTTAATATGCGTTCATTAGAGAAATAATCGGTGGAAGGCAGAATAACGCCCCCCGAACCCTCACCAAAGATGGCCATGCCCTAATCTCTGGAACCAATAAAAATGTAACCTTACATGGCAAAAGGGACTTTGCAGATGTGATTAAGCAAAGGGTCTTGCAATCAGGAGATTACTCTGTTTATTTTCCTGGTGGGCTCAATGTAATCACAAGGGCTCTTAGAAGTGACAGATGGAGGCAGGATGTTCACAGTAAGAGAAAGTTGGAAGATGCTACACAGCCGGCGTGGAAGATGGAGGCAGAGCCAAGAGCTAAGGAATGTAGGCAGACTTTAGATATTGGACAAGGCAAAGAAACAGATTCTTCCCTAAAGCCTCCAAGGGAATGAGGCTCTGTAAACACTTTAATGTTAGCTGAGTAAGACCCATTTCAGACTCGGACCTCCAGAACGGTAATATACTAAATCTGTGTTGCTTTAAGCCGCTAAATTTGTTATGGAAGCAATAAGAACCTACCATATAACCCAAATCAAAAGGGAATCCCCAGTCAAATGATCCTTCACTCTTTTCTTTAAAGAGAAGATTAATAGACAGGAAGACTTCTAGTGTGGACTCTTCCACTAACCCTGTCCAACAAAATCCTGCCACACTGGCCTACAAGCATGAGCACACCAAACCATGGACACCCTCACTCTGGCTAATATGCATTTCACAAAGCCATATGCAATCAGAACAATCAATTCTAAATTATAGAGCTTTTTGTCCCACAAATCAGCTACCCGGCCTCCTTTTCACTCCCGATTATAACAAATTCAAATACCACAGTAGCACATGAAACAAAGGCATTGCCTAATGTGTAATTTGGGAGGAAATTTAATGATACATCTGTCTGTTTGACAAAACACAGTCTTGAAGTATATATTTAAAATAAAATCAGCAGATTGGCAGCGATTAAAAATGGGAGGCTATAAAAAGTTTAGGGGAAAAAAAGCATCAAAGTCTAATAGCTCTTGGCTTATGTGCCAGTACTATAGTAAATATATCCAACACCAAATTTCTCTCCTAAAATATCAGCATTAGCTACCACAAAAAAAAAGCACCATTAAGCACATACCAAAAAAATGATCTTTTATAAAGGTTAGGCAATGAGTCCATCAGGAATCCAGTAAGACTGGGTATGCACAATATTACAAAATCTGCTACTGGACATTGTTGAGCATTATCTTTCAAACCAGTAAGGTGGAAAGAATATGTTATTGCTTTGTATAAAGATTGCCTTAAAATCTTTTTTATACTATACTAATGTTATTTTGCCTGAGCAATTTTTTAAGGAATTTTGGAAGTTTGTGAGTTTGGGATATTTTAAATAATCATTTGGAAGTATACTAATGGCTATAGATATATTGATATCTATTTTCAAAAGCTTTAATATAGTTTACACCTTAAAGTAATAACATAATGACCAGGGATAGCTACTACAAGAATAAACTTTTAAGCAAGGTTAGTCATGAAATTGCAGGAATTACCATTGACTGAATGACACCTGTAAGATTTCCAATGGTCAAAGCTACTACAGTTGAAACAGCCTCGAACCCAGAACCCTACCCTGAATCACATCTCAATGCAGACCTTAGTTCCTTCCTGAGATTAATCTTCCTTAATATTTGGCTCCAACCATTCTTAATGTCTTCTTAGGTCTCCTGCTTCCTTTCTTCAACTCAACTTACTGAAATTGTTGGAGATTTGGAAGAATCCAACCTTACCTTATATATCTCTTATCTGGTATCAACCTGGTGATATAAATTATCGTGCACAAATTCCTTATGCTATGCTAAAGCCTTACACTCGGTGAGTCTCCCAAGAACAACAAGATTTCAAAACAATTCTGTAGATTTATAAAACTACTTAATACATAAATGGCTAGAAATGATTTATGTCATGGCATGGGACTGTGCAAATGTGAACTTTTAATACCTCTATTATTATAACAACTTCTTTAGCATATAGCTGTCCAAAGCTTCTCCAAAAAGAAAATAAAGGCAGAAGAGAATATAATCAAGGGAATCATGTTTATTTATTTAATATTTATTGTATATCTACTATACACTGTCTTGTGCTAAGTGTTGAAAATACAATGGGGGATAAAATAGACACGGTTATGGCCTTTTTTCTCATGGCCTAAGGTAGCTGTTAAACTCCAGCCATCACAAACGCATTTTAGGCATGTCTCTTCCCTTTAAGGGAGGAATTGTCCACACTATCACTTAAATCTCCTTAACAAAAACTTAGTCACATAGTCATACTGAGCTACAAGGGAGCTGAGGAAAATAGATTCTTAGCTGTGTGGTCTGTTCCCAGCTCAAAGTTAGTATTCTTATTTCTAAGGAAGAAGGAGAAATGGATCTTGGAAGTTAACTAGTATACTCTGACACAGTATCTTTATTTCTTTTATATTCAATGGCATATAGCCTGGCTTCAAGCATAGAAAATTCTCCATTTAGTTTGAATAATAATTAAGTGTGACAGTATGAGAAACAGCTTTGTAATGTATAAAGTGCCACATAAATGTAAAATATTATCGTTGAAGATAAAAATCTACTAGCTGTTAATTCAGGAAATTGGTTCTTTTGACACCCAGAGTCTGAAAGGTGTTATAGGACAGGACCAAGATCGATTCCATAATATATTGACTTCTCTGTTAAATTAACAGTATTTCAATTTCAGATTTATTTGTTACTAATTTTTGTAGAGTTATTTCTAGTAACAAATTGTTTTTCTTTTTGACGTATTTAAGTATTGTTCTTGTGTAAAATATCTCTCTTCAGAGTTTCTTTTTATAATTCACTATATACTCTTTTTATTTATCAAATTATTCAGAAATAAATTCACTCACTCAACATGTCTACTGAAGGCCTACTGTGTGCCAAGCGCTATTCTAGGTCCCAGGTGATAGAGCATACAATATAAAAATAAAACCCCAAATGTGCATTCAGAGGGCTTATATTCTATTGGGAGAAGAGAGAAAACAAAGAGCAAAGAATATCTTTCGCTTTCTAGTTTTGCAATTTCTGTGAGTGATGCAAAAACAAAGAAATAAACTAACAAAAACCACTTAATGCCCCCTTACTTCTATAATGATGAAACAAGAGAAAGAGAGAGAGAGAGAGAGATTGATTTGCAGGGCTGAGTGAACCACAGTTGAGTAGGAGGAGACTTTAGGTAAGGACAGGAAAAACAATTAAAAAAGTAAAATGTAGGTAAATGTTAATGGAGGAAATAAAGCTCACCCCCAATCAATGGAGATAGTGCACAGTATTTTGCTGGTGTGGTTCATTTGGAATGATGTGGGTTCGAAAGTTTCAGGAGCTTCCCAGGTGAAATCAGAAACTGCTCTGTACAAGAAGGACCAGGAGACAGGCCACTCCACACTGAGAAGTGGTGGTTTTAAAAAGCAAGGCGTTTACAAGGAGGCTTGCCTTGGCCCCGCAGGACAAGTAGATCTCCGTCCCGCCCTCTGGAATCTTAAATGTTTATTTAGAGGCCTTACCTGGGTTCAGTCCTGTTTTCAGTCCGGCTGGTCTCAACACCTTGCCCTCCAAGCCTCTATCCTGTAAGATGGCTCCAGCTGTGGGACCTGCGCACAGAACGCGCATTTCAAGGACAGGGGGTGGGAGTGAGGAGCCTCCAATTGCCCGATGGATGGAGCTCGCGGGTCAACCGGAGGTCACGTCTTCTCCACGACCGCCCCCAGGGGATGAGAACGGCTGGAAACAGTAGTTTCTTTTGCCCTGCGGTATCTTAACAAACTAAAAAGTTCCTGCGCCAAGTGAGCAGAGAAAGGCCCACCCAGTGCAGAAGGAGAGGCACCTCCTGAGGTATTACTGAGTGGGGATTCCCAGTCAGTGCAATTCATTCATTCATTCATTCATTCATTCATTCATCGTGCTGCTGGGGAAAAGGTAAGCCAAATAGACATGGTCCCTGCCCTCATGTAGTGTGTGGTCCAGTAAGGGTTGTAGGCATTAAATGGAAACAGAAATAAAAAAATATCCATAAATCACACTCTGAAGGAAAAGTAACGACTGATGAGAAATTGACAGGTGGTCCTGTGTTAAATTGGGGAGGGGAGGGGCCTGGGGGGCGCGTGGGGAGGAGTGATCAGTGGAAACTAAGAAAGAGACATCTGTGCCCAGACAAAAGGATGAATGTAAGCTGGGGAAATAGTGGGCTAATTCCAGGAAAGCATTCAATGTTAGAGATTACTGGTGAGAAAACAGATTTTGAAGACTGAAGTCACTCAAAAACTCAGTGTCCATGTACAGATGACTCATTTGAATTTTAAAACATATTGTGGAACATTTTCCATTAGTTAAATTTAGTACGTATATTCCTAACACCGGTGTGCTGGAGCTAGCTCATGTAGGCTCACTAGAGCCTATTCTAAGCATCACTCCCCAAATATGCATTCAGTGACATCAAAGAACAGCTTGAAATTGGCCATGGTGGGAGTCTTTACATCACAGAAAGGGGCAAAGGCTACCCATCAGGGTTATTTTTTTCCTTTCAGAGAGCTGGTTGTTAAACATTTACCAGCATATCATTGCTCTCTTGTCAACTAATGCCAGAATGGCTAGGCAAGAAACACCTGGAAGAAGGCGATAAAAAGCAGTAATTTAATTAAGCCATTCTAATTAAAAATTTGATACAATATTTAGATGTTTCTCTACTGGTTTAGCATCTTCATAAAGAAAGTATCAAGGTTATTTTGGTAACAACATGGAATAATTACACATTTAGTTTGCTGTATCTGTTGTAAGTTGCTTAATAAAATTGTTCTAGAATTGACCTGTCTGAGAGCATCTAAACACATTACTTCCAAACAAAAAGTAATTTTTTGGAAAGTACAAAATATTTCACTCATTCATATTACTTTTTATTTATTCAACTCTAACTATTGGAAATCTGTTTTCTGATTACTAATTATCATGCCAACATCAGCAAGGGAAATATCAAAGGAAAATAAGAATCCCAGGATTAAGAGAGTTTTCAATGTCATTGAAATGAGGAGATGTTTTAAAAATAATTTTTATTGATGGCAGAGAGGGAGAGAGAAATAGAAACATCAATGATGAGAATCATTGATCGGCTGCCTCCTGCATGCCCCCTACTGGGGATTGAGCCCGCAGCCAGGCATGTGCCCTTGACCGGAATCAAACCCGGGATCCTTCAGTCCCCAGGCCAATGCTCTATCCACCGAGCCAAACCAGCTAGGGCAAATGAGGAGATTTTTAAAATAAGAAGTAAATATTAAAATACTACAAATGTTAATTAATGGTTCAAATATTATGAGATGTCAGATAAAGGTAAGCATTGATAAACATGAGAGGCGGGGTGATGTCACTGAGAGCTTGAATTGATCTGTGTTATCAAAGGTGTGTGGAATCTTATTTTATTATTTTAAAACCTATCTAACGTATTGTTGGTGGGAATGTAAAATGGTGTAGCCAATCTTGACAAAGGAATGGGATTATTTTACAAAACTAAATATGCACTTATCATAAAACCCAGGAATTGCACTCATTTATCCCAGAGAATGAAAACTTAAGTTCACCCTAAAACCTGCACATAGATGTTCATAGCAACTTTATTATAGTAGCTCAAGACTGAAAAAAAAACCAAAAAACACCCCAGAGATTGTTAATCATTTACTTTTCATTGGATTGAATGCTTAAACAAATGGTGGTACATCTATACCATGAAATACAACTTATATAAATCTCAGGGAAATTATGCTGAGTTAAAAACCAAGCTCTAAAGGTTACATACTGTATGATTCCATTTATATAGCATTCTTGAAATGATGAAAGTGTGGAGATGGAGAATAGATTAGTGGTTATAAAAGGTTCAGGAGCGGGGAGGAGGAAGGTAGCTGGAGCCATAAAAGGATAGTAAGAGAGATTCTTATTAAGATGGAATTGTTTTGTATCTTCATTCTAATAGTGATAATACAAATTTATACATGTGAAAAAAATTGTATAAAAGTAAATGCATACACACACACACACTCACATGCACAAAAATGAGTGCATATAAAACTGATGAAATCTGAATGAGGCTCATGCATTGTATCAATGTCAATTTCCTGTTTGTGATGGTGTATTTTAGTTTTTTCAAGACTACCAGTAGGTGAAGGGTATGTAGGGAACGCTCTGTATTGTTACTTTCAACTGCATGTGAATCTATAATTCTCTCCAAATAAAATGTCTATTCAAAATGATAGCATAATAGTAGATAGGAAAGTGAAAATAACCTCCATAATTGTGTAATGTTTATGTGTTTGTTTGTTCCCGCCCACGTCCCGCGTGGTTCAGGGTTCAGGATCTGGAAGAGGGGCCGCACACAAATGAAAGAGACAAGACAAGAAATAATAATTTGGAAATATTGGGGGGCCAGGCGGGCAAGTCCAACTCAAGGGGAAGGACTTCCACTGGTGCTCAGGCCTCACCAACCTTTTATTGGTTTGGGATACACCCATAGCCCTTAGGCAGGCAATTTCCAGTAACAGGCAGACTAGCAAGGATTTACATAATAATAAATGGGAAAGTTGCTTCAGCTACCATTGTCTGGACTAATAGTGGGTGCACAGCTCTGACCTTTGCCAGGGCTTCAAGGGTCTCCAGCCTTCCAGGTTCCTTGTCCACACCTCTCTGCTAGTGAAGACAATAGGCAGCTTCCCACACATAATGCCATCACACTATTATAATAATGGCCATTTCTTTTATTCATGTATGTAGTAATTGTATAAACACAAAATAGAATAGGGTTTATTACAATATCTCAAATAATGAATGACTCTACCAAGATAAAAAATTTCAGTCTTATTTATTCTCTGAAATACGAAATATGAGAAGAAAAGAATACAGAATTGCACTGCCAACTCAGTTTCCTCTCTTATTTATCTACTAGAGGCCTGGTGCACAAAAATTTGTGCTCTCCGGAGGGGGCAGTCCCTCAGCCCAGTCTGTGCCCTCTCGCAGTCTGGGACCCCTCGGGGGATGACCACCTGCTGGCTTAGGCCCGCTCCCTGGGGGCATTGGGCCTAAGCTGGCAGTCAGACATCCCTCAGGCAGCCTGGGAGCCCTCAGGGGATGTCCACTTGCCAGCAGGGAGCAGTCCTAAGCTGCAGTCAGACATCCTTAGCACTGTTGAGGAGGCGGAAGAGGCTCCCACCACCACCACTGTACTGGCAGCCGTCAGCCTGGCTTGTGGCTGAGCAGAGCTCCCCCTGTGGGAGCGCAGTGACCACCAGGGGGCATCTCCTGAATTGAGCGCCTGCCCCCTGGTGGTCAGTGTGTGTCATAGTGACCAGTCATTTCCAGTCGTTCTGCTATTAGGGTCAATTTGCATATTACCCTTTTATTATATAGGACTAGAGGCCCAGTACACGAAATTTGTGCACTAGGGGGTGGGGTTCCCTCAGCCCAGCCTGCCCCTCTCACAGTCCAGGAGCCCTCAGTGGATGTTCTACTGACGGCCACAGTCTGGCAGCAGAGGCTCAGAGCAGGCGTCCCGTGTGTGTGTGTGTGTGTGTGTGTGTGTGTGTGTGTGTATGTATGTGTCTGCTGGGGCCTGCCCCCAGCCGCACCACGTAGGCTTGGAGCAGTTGCCGTGTGTGTGTATGTGTGTGTGTCAGTGTGTGTGTCCCCGTGGGGGCGGGGCTTAGGCAGTGCAATCGTGCCACCTAAGCCCCGCTGCCCAGGGCCGCACACGGGGGCCCAGATGGCAGCTTGCGCTGGCCAGCCCTGCGCCTCCTCCCAGCTGCGTAGGAGGCTCAGAGCAGTCACTCTGTGTGTGTGTGTGTGTGTGTGGGTGTGTGTGTGTGTGTGTGTGTGTGTCTGCTGGGGGCCTGCCCCCAGCCACACCATGGAAGCTTTGAGCAGGTGCCCCTCTGTGTTGATCTCTCAGGCTCCTGGCCTCCACTGTGTGTTGTTCTCTCCCTTGAGCTGTGGCCAGGGTAGGGTGCTGCCTGCAGGCCGAGCTTTCCTGCTCACGGATCACCGGATTGCCGGATCGCCAGATCGCCGCAGAGACCCAGGGGCAGGCCCTGCTGGGTGCTGCCTTCGCGGAACTTTCCTGCTCTGGAATCGCCATGGTGACCCAGGAGCAGGCCCTCCTGAGTGCTGCCTGCGGGCCACAATTTCCTGCTCTGGGATCACCACGGCAACCCAGGAGCAGGCCCTCCGGGGTGCTGCCTTCAGGCTGCACTTTCATGCTCTGGGATCTCCATGGCGACCCAGGAGCAGGCCCTGCTGGGTGCTGCCTGCAGGCCGCACTTTCCTGCTCTGGATCGCCATGGCAACCAGGGAGCAGGCCCTGCAGGGTGCTGCCTGCAGGCCACACTTTCCTGCTCTGGATCGCCATGGGGTCCCAACTGGTGTTGGGGCTTAGGCGGCACACGGGGGTCCGGGCTGGGGGCGGGGCTTAGGCAGCGTGGGGCTTAGGCGGCACACGGGGGCCAGCAGGCCCTGCAGGGTGCTGCCTGCAGGCCACACTTTCCTGCTCTGGATCGCCATGGGGTCCCAACTGGTGTTGGGGCTTAGGCGGCACACGGGGGTCCCGGCTGGGGGCGAGGCTTAGGCAGCGTGGGGCTTAGGCAGCACACGGGGGCCCAGATGGCGGCTCACGCTGGCCAGCCCTGCCTGCAGTATGCAAATTAGCCACCATCTTTGTTAGTGGTTAATTTGCATATCACTCTGATTGGCTGATGGGCGTAGCGAAGGTAAGGTCAATTAGCATCTTTGTTTTTTTATTAGATAGGATAGAGGTCTGGTGCATGGGTGGGGGTCGGCTTGTTTTTCCTGAAGGGTGTCCTGGATCAGGGTGGGGGTCCCACTGGGGTGCCTGGCCAGCCTGGATGAGGGGCTGAGGGCCATTTCGGACTGGCCACACCCCCTTCATGGAGGGGTTCCCGCTTGGGTGCCTGGCCAGCCTGGTTGAGTGGCTGATGGCTGTTTTCAGGCTGGCCACAGCTCCTTCAGGGTGGGGGTCCCTGCTGGGGTGCCTGGCCAGCCTGGGTGAGGGGCTGATGGCTGTTTGCAGGCTGGCCATGGCCCATAGCCACCCAAGTTCCCAGTGGAGGCTGGCTGGAAGCAGGTATCTGGGATTTATTTATCTTCTATAATTGAAACTTTCTTGCCTTGAGCGGAGGCCACAGCTGGCCAGGGCAAGCAGGAAGCTTGGCTTCCTCCATCGTGGGGCAACCAAGCCTCCTGCTTGCTCCAGCTCCATGGCTGCCGGCCGCCATCTTGGTTGGGTTAATTTGCATATAGTTGCTCTGATTGGCTGGTGGGCATGGCTTGGGGCATAGCAGAGGTGTGGTCAATTTGCATGTTTCTCTTTTATTAGATTAGATTACACCTTTGATAAGTATATCATCCTACCTACCTCATCCTTGGCTCTCCTGGGAACCACCACCTTAGGAGTCATAGCTACATCAGACTGCCATTTAGGGCAGTGTGCTCTGCAAGCTGAGTGCTCCTTTCCCCATCCCTCTTAATCTCTTAAAATACAGCGATAATCAGTGACTTTGCAGCAGAATGGATCCCAGAGTCCTGGCCTGCTGCTGTGTTGGATGTGAAAGTTCAGGCTGAGTGGCAGTGAAGAATATTTTTCATTGTTTAAGGAACAAACACAAGCAATAATCTAATTGTCAGTCAGAATTGTAGGGTTTGGATATTTATGTATGACACCCTACCAACACATCCAAAACATATACATATTTTAAGTAAACCAATAGAAAATTATGTAAAATTTAATGATGAAACCGTCATAAATGTGATATTTGAATGCTCGCTCCTGAATAGCCCCAGATAACATCCAAATGCCACAACTTAACTTTAGACCCAGAGTGAAAGGTTTATGACCATGTTATTCAAACAAACACATGTTGCCATGATATACCACCCTGACCACACCATCTGTTAAATGCGATTTCATTTAGTACATAGATCTGACGGATAAACCAGCTGCTTTTTGGCATAACGGGCCTGCAGAGGAGCCTGTAATTCAGCTCTTGCTTATCACTGGCCAAGCAAGAAGCCCGAATGAAAGTAGAGGGGCAAATGGCTGATTTGGAACAGCAGGCAGGGACCATATTTCTCAAATCTCTCTTTCTAGAAGATCCTTCAAGTTACATTAGATACCCAATTATATGTATGTCCCTGATGCCTGTATGACCCAACCAGGTATTATCTTGGATATGTTGATTACCGCTATGTTGTTCTGTTGTTATGCTGCTCAATAAATATATCATGTGATAAATTTAGTGTATATATATGTGTATGCACATGTATGTATATATATATGTGTGTGTGTATATGTGTGTGTATATATATATATATTTAATGCTCACCCAAAGATATTTTTTTCATTAATTTTACTTTATTTACTTTTTAGAGAGAGTAGATGGGAAAGAGGAGGCGAAAGTGTGGTCGAGGGAGGGAGAGAGAGAGAGAGAGAGAGAGAGAGAGAGAGAAACATCAATTTGAAGAGACATATTGATTGGTTGCCTCCTGTACATGCCCCAACCGAGGCCAATGATCTAGCCTGCAACCTAGGTACTTGCCCTTGACCAGGAATCGAACCTGTGACTCTTCAGTCCAAGGCTGATGCTTTAACCACTGAGCAACCAGCTAGGGCTAAATATATATCTTAAAACTAAAAATATGGAGAGCCAAACAAACTGAGATATTAGATAATTTTCCTGTACTTCTTAGTGTAGGGTAGTGGAAGGAATACAAATTGGAAATTAAATGGAAACATGTTCAAACGTCCACTCTCTTTCTTGTCCACATGTAACTTGGGCAAGTTACTTCCTTCACCTCACTGAACTTCTCCTCCCTGAATCTATTTCCACATTTGTAAAACACGTTCTCTGAGAATTGACCCCAAAACGGGCACCCAGTAGGTGCTGGATAAATGCTCACTCAAGTCTTTTACTGAGATTTTCTTGGGTAACAGGGTGGAATCATTGAACAGGAACTGTCCAACTCAAGGCATCGTGTGTAGTGGTTCCGAGTGCAGATCCTGAGTCCAGACTGCCAACCTATGAGTGCCAGCTCCAGAACTTCCTACTTATAGCTCCTTGGACAAGTTATTGCACCTCTCTATTCAGCAGTGTCCTCATCTGTAAAATATGAGTAATAGCAGTATACCTACCTCATGTGGATTAAATGAGTTCATATAAAGCACTCAGAGCAATACCTGGCACATGGCAAGTGCTAGATAAGGGTTAGCTGTCAGCATCATTAATACCATGTGTTGTTTTAAAAATTATATTTCATGACCTGTAGTTATTAATTTCAAAGACCTTGTTTTCCTGTCAGTCATTTAATAAAACTATTTTCTTTTTCCATCGTTTTACATTAAAAATACCTGCGCAAATCTGGCTCTCTTCCCTCCTGCCTCATCAAGTCTTCCTGGGTGAAAATATGCTTCAAATGAGGGACTCAGTGACCTTTCTGAGTCTGTCAGAAGGGGGAGCCAGATCTAAGGTTCTTTTGAAAGGTCTGAAAAAAGGTGGTTTTTTTGTGTGTGTTTTTTCTCTAGTAAATCTACCCTCAGGCTTGACATTCTCTAGGGTTCCTTCCTTCATTAGGATTCTGTGAGGAAATCCTTTCCCACTCTCAGAGATGATTAGGGAGAAAGAAACAAGTTTATCTAAATCTCTACGGGAAAGAAATGAATAATAAAAATGGAACTTAGATACTCTTACTCCCTCTTCTTCTTCAATAATGAGTCCATTAATATGTTTCAAGGCCATTCTATTACAATAGCTTTAAAAAGCTCCTTTTTGCTTTCCATGTTAATGAAACAGCATACTTAATTATATTAAATAAAAACTTCTACAACCCAGAATGGCAGTGGTCTCCTTTGCAGAGAGGATGTGGCCCTGTTATTCTCCACCAGCAGGACAAGTGTTTTGAGGGAATTTACATGGGGATTTGCACCCTTCCTGAGTGCCTTCACGCTCTGCTTCTCTTTGAACATGGTTTTCTCCAGGGCCAAGGCACAGAGCAGAGCTGCCAGTCCACACCAGCAAAGTCCTGAGTTCATGGCAACACTTCTGTGCTTTACTGACCAGCCACAGACTCAAAGACAATAGAAGCCAAAGGAGGTGATTGAATAGAGTGTGTGTGTGTGTGTGTGTGTGTGTGTGGCGGGTGTGGCGGGTGTGGCGGGTGTGTGGGGGGTGGTGCTCATCTCATTCAGGTTGGCTATCTTCTAAAGTAAGGGAACCAAAACAGAGAACCCTCTTTGAAAGAACATTCTGAGACTGTCTGCACTCTCATCCTGTTTCAGATCCTGAGTCACATCGCAGCATCTGTGAGGTGTGCGAACGCTCCTAGAACTCATGAAAGACAGTTCACAGTTCAAAGAAAGAGTTCGTAGCCAGGAGGCTGACCTTATCCTAGGGAAGGGGGTGCTTACCCACCTCGTGTAGCTCTAGAGCAGCGGTTCTCAACTGGTGGGTCGCGACCCCTTTGGCGGTCAAAACATAATGTTATGTTTTGTTCAATCCTTTCACAGGAGTCGCCTAAGACCATCCTGCATATCAGATATTTACATTACAATTCATAACAGTAGCAACATTACAGTTATGAAGTAGCAACGAAAATAATTTTATGGTTGGGTCACAACATGAGGAACTGTATTTAAAGGGCCAGAAGTTTGAGAACCACTGCTCTAGAGCCTGGGAGAAGCCCCCTGAAGTTCCTCCTTTCTTGCCTACTCCCCCATAAGAATTTGTAGTTTGAGATCAACTGAAGTTGATCTTTGAAAAAATTAAACTACCACTGTAAACTCAGAGAGGGCACATCTAATTTTATATTGCTTATCAGATATATAGACTATTTTTAAAACTTAGCATCGAAAATACTAAAACTCCTTTATGAGTAAGACTGGAGATGGCTGAAAACTGCTAGCCTATTAGTTCCTAGGTGGCCAAGTCATTCTGCACCAAGTCCTCACTGGGAGCAGGAGTCTTGGAGGGAAGAAAGCACGGCTGCCCACTTAGGGTGGAGTCACCCCACCTGGGGCTGGGAGGGAGTCTCCGGGGAAGACCTGGCTGATTTTCCATGGCTTCCTTGGGACAAGCAGCCAGTACAGTGACCATAGAACCAGATGTGCCGGGACAACTCAATTTCATGCATTTTTTCCCTAATAGAAGCATTTTGCTAAATATAACTGAATATGATCTAACTTTCATATTGAAAAGACTTTTCCAAGACAAATTGGGGGAAAGTTGTACTGTCCCACATGTTCTGGTTTGAGGTTAGGAAAATATCGCCTTTATGGTAAGGAATGCATAAGTCAGAGCCGGGCAGCTTGGTGCTGAGGGGAGAGAAACGCTGCTGAGAGCTACCAAGCCAAGACGAGTGCAGGAGCTGTCGGGGTTGTTTCACTCAACTAGAACCTGAGAAAGAAAGGTAAGGAGTTTCCAAAGTTGACCTGCAAGGCCTTCCACCTGGAGCAGATCCCCTGAAACCAGGAGGAAGGTAGTATCCAAAAGCAGCATTTTCCACTCCAGCTGCACTGTGGTTCAAGAAACCCAAACCACACGTGGGCCCGGCCCAGAAAGGCATCTGAGGTTGGCTTCCCTCCGTACTTGCATGCCTGACTCCTCCATCCAGCTATCTAGTCTCTTCTTCCGCAAAAGACTTGAGAGCACTTTCTCTAGGAAGTTACTCCAAGAAAGTTTGTTTCAAGGAAAACAAAATTTTTACTAGTAAATAGAAGATGCCCGTTGTTCTAGGAGTTCAACACTACTTTCAGTCTTACTGTATATATTCTGAGTTTACTCATGGTTTCTTTAGTGGAAGTGCCCACAGTTTATACCCACACTTTTGTGTTGATTTTTTTTGGGGGGGAGGGGAGGTTCCAGCACAGTGGGCATAATCTGTAAACAGTTCTCTGCAACTCCGCAGGCATCAGCAGGACTCAGTGGTCACAGTCAGCTGCTCAGTTCAAGCTCCAGCACTTTCACTGCATGGGTTTCCTCAGTTAACACATTCTATACCATTATGATTGCCGTGTTCAGTTGTTCCTCTCACATGAGGAAGCGTGAGTTACACACATAAGTTAGGATGTAATTTCCCAAGCAATGTAACAGGAAAGCCCGCTGACAGATGAACCTTACTCTTCTACCTGCATGAGCCGTGCTAAACAGCTCCAGTCGCCAAAGTGTTTACACTGAACTCAAGCCTAACGACCTGTGTGTTTTTAATAATATTGTTAAGACTATAAAAGTAATATATGTTTATTATAGAAAATCCGAGAAAACATAGAACAAAAATACAAAATAAAAAATCATTTCTAACCCCATAAAGGAGCATTAATATTTTAATGCATTTATCCCAACCATATTTATATGATACACACATATTCAAATACGTATACACACTGCAGTACTTGTGACATAATTGAGATCACAGAATATAGTATTTTAAATCTTACCATTTTCACTTAATAATATATTATTAATATTTTCCTATAATTTAGCAGATTCCCTGAAACCATTACATTGGAAACATTACATTTATACTGTTTTATATTATAAATGCACCATTATATATTAACTTTTCTCCATTAATGAGTTTTTCTATTTTTTCAAATATTTGCTCTTTTAAATAATTTAATAAACATCTTAATACATGAATCTTCGCTTATTTTACTATAACTATAGGGTAGATTGATGAATGGGAAATGATTCAGTCAGAGAGTATGGGTTTATTTTTAGAAAGATGCATTAATTTATATTCCTGGAAACTGTATGAGAGTGTTATTTTATTATCCTGTTTTCAAACTAAATATTATAATTTAAAAATTCTTTATTACTATAAAGAGTAAAAATGGCATTTCATTGTTGTTTCAAGCCTCCTAGTTTTTAAGAGGTTTCTTCTTTTCTAGGAGAAATGAAGGGTAACTACATGGATGGCATATTTATTCACAAGATCGATAGTAGGGCTATCCACAGTGCTTTCCATCATAAATGGAAGCATTTGGTAGTGACTGATATTCTCAGTGTGTGCTTTGCAGCATCAACATGTCAGAGCACTGGCTGCAGAAAGGAGAGGAAGAAGGGGGCAGGTCTGAACAGGTGGGGTGCTCAAGCCCAGAGTGGGACCCTGGGAAGGGCAAACGCCCTTAGAGCGGCTGAGGCAGAAGGACTTTGCACACTGGGAGAGGAGGTGCTCGAGGATAGAAAAGAGTGTTTGAGGATGTGACGGTAGTGAGACTAACACTGTCGAATAGCCATCTTACCGAGATGTTCATATTGAGAGGGAAGATGCTGAAGTGGGCGGAAATCATTAACCACGCTTACAGCAGAAATGAATAGGTCAGACCTACCCATCTGGTGAGCAGCCTCCTGTTAAGCAAAGTGGCAAGTGGCAAGATGGCCATCCAGGAAGTCAGAGTATGCATCCAGGGTACAAGGTGGCAGCTATTGCTCAAGCAGACAGCACCTGGCACTGAGGAGTGCCTTGACTGACTCCTGGTGGGGGTCACTGACCTTGATGAGACAGAGAGAGCTAAATACATCGTCTGCACAAACGTGGGGCTAGATCAGGGAGTTGCAACAGGCAGAAGCAGACCGTGGGTTGTTAGCTGTGATTCAGGGAAGGACCAGCAATGTAAGTGGGTGATCTGAGGATCTGAACAAGTTAGGTCAGATCTTTGAGCCCTGACACCCAAACAGGAAGCCAGTTGCCAAAGCTTGTGTGCAAGCTGTGGGCTGGATGGAGAGGTCCTTGAGATCTATGACACTGACTCCATAGGATCTTCAGGCAAGGCCTGAGATTGAGCCCAGATTCTGCCTCCAGATGCGAGTGGAAAGGTCTCAGCAATGGGGACTGGCAGACGGAGTTGGCAAGGAGCCAGGAATGTCATCACAGAAAACAAGCAGAGAGCTCAGGAGGACACCCCAAATGAAACTCGAAATATCGCATTTCGTTCTCACCATTCAGGTTCATGAACAACTGGAACCTTCAAATAAGTTGCAAGAGATTTATGGGTAAGGGGAAGATATATATGTATTAGAAGAGGCCCTGTGGGGAATGAACAAAAAACATAACCGTAAAAGTAGCCTAAAAGGAATAAAATGAGCAGCCACAATGAAGTGTTTTGATACCAGCAAGGGGGAACTAAAAAGCAGGAGAAGGATTTGTAGGGACACTTTTTTTTAAAGCCAGCTTGTCGTAAATCAAGAGCATGAGATTACTGATGACTTTAAAATGGCTAAGGTATTGAACTGATTTTCTTAATCTGTCTTTAATAAAAGAAATGGAACCAAGCAGCCGTTTCAATTAGGTGGTAATGTAAAGTTTGCAAAAATGTCCACAGCTGGTAAGAAAAACCTGGAGACTGTATAAATATGCAGCTCAGCAGGTCTCAATGAGATTCATCCTTGAAGTGATGCCTGCAAATAATACACATTATGCAGGGAAAGGGGTAGGCAGAGTGGGGGGTGGGGGAATACAGAGGGCAGGCAGCCAGCTACTTAACCCCTAGAAGAGTGCCATGCAGGGCTGGAGGAGATGTAGATCATATAAGAGCTGTGTGTAATGTCCTCATTACAGTGGTAGGAAGCAGGCACTAATGTGTGTTACCACTCCCAAAAATACCCAGAGGGTGAAGCAGTTAGGAACACCGGTAAGGAGTTGTAGATAGTGGTCAACAGCATCATGTTTTCCCACATGTCTCTAACACATTCAAAACCATTTGTCAGATTACTGCCAATGGCATTTTTAGAAAGAGCTACCTTCGTGTTGAAGAGCATAATGTTATGTTTTGTTCAATCCAGGAAATATTTGCCAAGTACATATTACGTGCCTCGCTTGTACTGGGGCGGAGGGCATGAAGAAGACAAAAATATATTACAGCTAGTCTCTGCCTTTGTGGAGCTTATGCAGTTATAGAGGCACCAAAAACCAAATGAGAAAATCATGCAATATGGTATAAGCTAGATGCTCAGCATGTGAGAACAGACTTTCAACAATATAGAAGACGTTAAGAAGGCACTCAAAATTGGCCTTAAAGATGGGAAGGATCCAGGCAAGGAAAGCAGGAGCTGCCCTTGCAGAGGTCAGCATAGTGGGTCGTGTGTGTTGGGTGGATGTAAATCAGCTGATGAGAACTGAGAGCTTGTGCTGGGAAGTGGGAGGAGGTAAAGCAGATAGCATGCCACATTGCAAAATGTTAGAGCGATTGTCAACTGGTGTGCTGCAAGAATTTTTAAAACATACAACACCTTACTATTTAGTTCAGGGCACTGACCTCTTTTCCTTAGATGTCAAGTAAAAAATGACAACAACCAACATGACAATAGCCACCTGGTGTGAATAAATCAAAATTATACCTATTTTTTGTCAGATTGGCAAAAAATATATTTTTTGGTGTGCCAAAGAATTTTAGTGATTAGTTTTTGTGTGCCATGAGATGAAAATGGTTGAAAATTGCTGCACTAGAGTGCTATTTTTTCTTATTTTAAGAAAAAATTAAAAAAAACAGAATATGATTTGTTCAGTACAATAGCCACCTGGTGTGAATAAATCAAAATTATACCTATTTTTTGTCAGATTGGCAAAAAATATATTTTTTGGTGTGCCAAAGAATTCTAGTAATTAGTTTATGAGTGCCATGAGATGAAAATGGTTGAAAATCGCTGCACTGGAGTGCTATTTTTTCTTATTTTAAGAAAAAATAAAAAACAGAATATGATTTGTTCAGCGAGGAGTTATTTTGGTGTTCTTCAGTAAGAGTGACATGAGAAGCATGGAATTTAGAAAGAGGTTCAGCTTTGGAGAACACAGAAAGAATAGAGTATGGGCCATATGCCTTCAATATAACATTACTTTTCTTGCCACCACCCTGATCTAGCCACCACATCTCTCACCTTGCCCCACTTTGGTTAATTTCAACATGGCAGCCAGAGTGATCTTGTTGAAGGATAAGTGTATTATATCACTCCTCAATTGAGACCCTTCCAATTGCTCCTAATTCATGCAATGGAAAGCGCAAGTCCATATAATGCCTCAGAAAGTAGCATTATCATTGTAATTAGCTATCATTAATATTAATAACTAGAGGCCCATTGCAGGAAGATTCCTGCAAGAATAGGGCTTCCTTGGGCCGATCGCACCACCAAGCCCCGCCCAGCAGGGCCGCACATGGGGGCCCGGATGGCGGCTCCAGCTGGCCCGCCTTGCCTGCAGTATGCAAATTAGCCGCCATCTTTGTTGGCAGTTAATTTGCATATCGCTCTGATTGGCTGATGGGTGTAGCAAAGGTATGGTCAATTAGCATATTTGTCTTTTATTAGATAGGATAAGAAGAGAGCAAAGGGGAGGCCAGGCATGTTAAGCATGGTCATCTGGACAGCTTCGCCAGGGAGCTACAACTTCATGCTCCCCAGGGAACCACTGGCCCATTCCCTGCAAATCACTGGGGGAAGGGGTCCAACAAAGGGGAAGATGGGTGCATGCACATAGATTGGTGAGGGGGTGACCCCAAGATTTCAGAAGCCTGTGAAATCTTGGAGAATTCATTGGTTAGTTTGAAGAAGCTCTTGGCTAAAATCCCATTACTTTTCTTGCCACCACCCTGATCTAGCCACCACACCTCTCTCCTTGCCCCACTTTGGTCAATTTCAACATGGCAGCCAGAATGATCTTGTTGAAGGATAAGCGGATTATATCACTCCTTAGTTGAGACCCTTCCAATTGCTCCTAATTCATGCACTGGAAAGCCCAAGTCCATATAATGCCTCAGAAAGTAGTGTTATCATTGTAATTAGCTATCATTAATATTAATAATAGGAAGAGAGCAAAGGGGAGGCCAGGCATGTTAAGCATGGTCATCTGGACAGCTTCACCAGGGAGCTACAGCTTCATGCTCCCCAGGGAACCAGAAGAGAGCAAAGGGGAGGCCAGGCATGTTAAGCATGGTCATCTGGACAGCTTCGCCAGGGAGCTACAACTTCATGCTCCCCAGGGAACCACTGGCCCATTCCCTGCAAATCACTGGGGGAAGGGGTCCAACAAAGGGGAAGATGGGTGCATGCGCATAGATTGGTGAGGGGGTGACCCCAAGATTTCAGAAGCCTGTGAAATCTTGGAGAGTTCATTGGTTAGTTTGAAGAAGCTCTTGGTTAAAATCCCCAGACAAAGAGTTTCCTCTCTCTTTGTTCTCTCTTGTGCTGTGACCCCTACTCTCCCTGTGTGTTCGCACATTCTCTCTCCATAGTCATGTGGCCTTAAGCAGCCGCATGGCTCATAGCCACACGTACCCCATATACCATGGACTACACCTGGGAACCCAAGCTAACCTGGCCAGATACTGGACTGGACTGGACATTAATAAGGAGAAGAAACTATGGACATTGACCTTTATTCTGGCCCTGCTGAAGACACTGCTGGACTTCTTCTATGACAAGATGGTTAGAGATGGGACTGTGGAAGGGAACCCCCTTAATTGTACATCATCAATAAAGCTTTCCATGAATCTCGATCCTCCAGTGGTGGCCTCAGGAAAATTTTTTCGTAGTGGCACCCCAAGAAGTCTACTTCCACTGATAACAGTAGTATCCCATCCAGTGTCCACCTCTCTCATTCCTTCTCAAATCTCATGTTCTACTTGTTTCCTTTCATCAGTCATTGCTATACCTCAAATGCTCTGCTTGCATTGGAGCTTAACTTGGCAGACACTCAAGCCTATATATTGGATGGATGGAGAGATAAATGGATGGATGGATGGATGGATGGATGGATGGATGGATGGATGGATGGATAAATATCACAGAAAGCTGAAAAGGATAGAGTGTGTAAAGTGAAAGAGTGCTTAAGAATGGAGAAACGAGGTATTACTGAGGAGAGATTGCATGAAAATGCCAGAGTCTTGAATTACTGAAGGAATAATTAAGGAAATGCATTCCCTTGCACCCAAAACCCTGCTATTACTCAGTGTGTCTGAAACAGGGCTGATAAGGTCAGAGTTTTATGAGTGGGAATCATCTTTAAAGCATGATCAACATCTGAATGAGACCCATTAGATGACCTGTAACATGAATAAACCTCAACTTTTTTTCCCCCAGGATATTCTTAGTGAGGTTTTGAAACATGTACTTTTTCTCTTCTAGCTTTAATTCTGCTTGATAGTAATGCAAATAAAATCCATTTTAATACTGGTCAAAATTCTAAAATCAGTTATTAGTAAATTCTATTCATTTTCAGAGCTCATTTTTAAAATAGCATTTTGAAGTTTCTAATGACAAATATTTTAATCCATTGTTTTTACAATAAGAGCTCTCAAAGAACCTAACATGTGGACATTGAAAATAAGGAAAACATATACAAGTGATACGAAGGAAAGGAACATAAATGTGAGTGGGGGAAAATGAGGATAGAAACAAGAAAGGGGTGGAGTTAAATTTTTTTCTAAAGTGCTGCTATAAAAAAATACTCATGGGCTAGAGGTGAGGTTTGATCAATACAAGAACAAGCAAATGGTGTGGAGGTGGGGTCGGTGTGGGCTTTGAGATGGATGAGAGAGGGGCTGAGGGAGGCTTTGCATAAAGCGCTTAACATCCTCTCAGCATCCACCTGGCAATATGTGGTCCAGATGGCCTAAGGACACAGAAGGTATGTGTGGAAGGAACGGAGAGGCTTCGAGGACCTGAGCAATTAATTGAGGTTTTGGGGCTGATATGATTGAGGTTTTGTTTTGTTTTGTTTTGTTTACTGTGCAAAGCAGTCTATACACATAGGTGTGCAAGAAATATCACATCTCTTTATGTTTGTGTAATCAACTTCTAAAGCCATGCTTCCATCCCAACTGGCGAGTTGGAAATTTGAAGCTATTCTTGCAACATTCTTCTGTTACCTTTTCTATTTCCAGGTTGTTTCAAAGTCCTGGAGTTGTATACAGTACCAACGTGGTGGTGGCAGTGATTGAAAATTCTGCCCAGACACAGCTGTGTCAGCACATGGATCTCTAGGCCCACCACTCTGCTGCTTCTGAGCCAGGACCAGGACATGGACAGTCCTGCCTCCCATATTCACTGGGAAACCATTCCCTCGGATATCTGCTACACATACAGGGAAATACCACAGACAGTGTGTCTGTATTTCTTATGGGACCTACCATCTAGAGCATCTTTTTTAGTTTGAAATAAATGGCCTTCTCTTCAAACTCTCTTCTCAGCATACTGATGTTTTAGGTTTCCAGGGGAAAACCCAGAAAATAATGGAATTAAACTCCCCTGAAATGGGGAAAGATGAGAGGTCACTGCCCCAAAATAGGGAAGGAGTAAGGTAAAATTCAGGAAGAAAACATAAATTAATAACTTAAATATTATCTTGCCATTTACATAGATTCCCTGCCTACTAGTATAAATAAATGAATAGTAAGAAATCTGAATAAAAGTCACCAGCTTCCGTCCTGGTGTGGGCAGGGGAAACACACTGCCCACATCCCCTTTCGAGAAAGGAATTGCTGCCCCGGCTCTCAGCCTGGAGTTGACCCTGAGCAGAGCCCTCCTCACTCAGGAACATGCCCACCCCAGGGCAGCTCACATCCAGTGACCGAAGGAGGCAGGGTAGAGAAACCCGGCCATTTCAGCCAAATGGGAGATAATGCTAATGGGCCATATGTGCTCCAGACCTCCCTGTGGGTGGACTGAGTGTTTTTGGATCTGCACCACAGTCCTTTCGCCCTCTCCATTCCACAGGTGTGCATCTCTAAAAAAGCTCCCTGCACACCAAAATCATCTCCACATCTGCTTCCAGAGAACCCAATCTACAGCAATTCATCTAGGAGGGGTCCCAGACAGCAGTCAATAAAACAGGAATCTGGAGTCAAATCACTAGCTGCCAGGCAGGCAATGAGGACCCAATTGGTGGTAGATGGAACAAGGTATCCCCTGGCCCAAGAAGACAGTGCGTTGGGTGGTAAAATGGAAAGACATACCCATGGGAAGGAATGTACTAGCAGGTGAAATCCATCAGGTGCTGAGAACTAAGGTAGAACTGTAAGGACAATGGGATTGGATGAGTATTGCCAAGAGCCATTGACACCCTAAAGATAATGAAAAGCTGCAGGCAAGTAACAGGCAATTGAAAGCCAAATATGCAAGTCAGAGGATCTCCCTGGTAGTTTACAGGGAGGTTCCCATAATTTGCAGTTGAGGTCCAAGCCCAGGACTAAATCTAGTGATCTCCAGAGACAATTAAATTTCCAACCCAGCAGACCCGTTATCCTAGCCTAGTTGGGAAAAATGGGACCCTGACACACACTTGGGATAGAAACATCTAGGAAGATGGCCTTGAAAATTTTGAATCCCCAGACTCCTAGGGAGACCAATTGTCCTGGTTTCTGCTGGTTGAAGGGTTTCCTGAGATGTGGGATTTTCTGTGTTAAAAGCTATTCAATCCTGGGCAAATCGGGGCTATTGTTTGCCCTATAAATCCTGAATTCTCTTGGAGATAGCATGTCCCTTTTGCTTTGAATCAATGCAGTTTCCTCCCTTGGAGATAAGCATGTGCCCCACTCAAGATCTCCCCCAACTTATCCTCATGGCTTCTAGGCCCACAAGGAGGATTAAGTCACAGCATAATCACTGCAGAACATACTGGGAGAAAACGGACTCTACACCAGAGGAGCGGCAAGGCCGAGCCAACATATACAGGCAGGTGCCAGGGCAGTAGCAGGGCGAGTAGAGTCTGAGGCTGCTTGACGGAGAGAGGCTGGAACATATCATTGGACAAGGGAGAGTTTACTAGTTGGGGAATATTCTCCTGTGATATATACCTTGGCAAGACCACTAGGAGCTGGTGTCTGTCTTCTGTTACTAGGACAATTTCTAGAAGCATGGAAAAGCAATGGCATGTACTAAGCAAAGTTGGAATGGCAGAATTTTCTTGGGAGATTGAGGAAGAACAAATTAAAAGGCTCAGGGATGTGGATAGGCTGAGCCCTGAGAGCAACCAAAGGATGATGCTCCACAGAAAGCACAGAAAACATACCAGTAACCAAAGCCATCAGGAGTGGCCATCATGGACATGCTGGCGAGAGGGGCTCCAACATCACTGACATGCTTAGCAATGATGAAAGCACAACAAATGGCAATAGGTTACAACCCCAAATGATAGGACCCCAAAATAAGAGGGCACCTGTGTCATGCCTGAAGCAAGCCGGGGGAACACAAGTTTCCAAATGAACAGCAAGGGCATAGTAGCAACCAAAGGGGCTTGGCCTGCAGAGAGCTGTGTAGATTGCAGGGGTCCCCAGAACAGCAGCCTACTGGATCCAAAACTCTCGGGATGGAACCCAGAAATCTGTGGCATAACAAGCTCTCTAAGGGATTCTAATACAAGCTAACGTTTGAGAACCACTGAGTTCATAGAACGCCGGTATGACGGAACTGATTTTGGAAAGCAGGTCTGACTTTGGAAAGGAGGAATATGCCAGGAAACCCAGGAAGTCAGCATCAATCACAGCAGGTGACATTTATGCTAGAATGTCCTTTGCATTTTAGAAAAGGCTTTGCTTTCTCTCTAGCCAACAAAAGAACAAAAAGAGTTACAAAGAAGTCACAGATTCTTCAAGTCACTTTGCCTTATGCATCTCTCTCTCTCTCTCTCTCTCTCTCTCTCTCTCTCCCTATTTAATAAAGGTTTATTTTTCAAAGAGTACAGCCGGTTAGATCTGTTGTTCATGCATCTTCTCCAGCAGCTGGGGCATCCCCACCTTTGGTGTTTCTGGTGTAAATCACCTAAGCTCTGTGCTTTGAGATGGGAGCTTCCTTACAGAGCTTGTCATATGTGGCTTTTTCAAACAAGACCAGATTATTGAGCTCATCCTGAACTTTGACCTTGGACCACTTCTTCTTTTTGGCCTTGCCCCCCGACTTGTTCATGGGGTCTTTGTCTTTCTTGGCCAACTTTCCAGCATCTTTCTTCTTCTTGTTGTCCTTGGGAGGCATCGCCAAACTTGGAGAGCAGGGATGCGCTGCTGCCTTGCCAAGATGTCGGCCCGAGCCTTATGCATCAAGATGTCGGACCGAGAGGCCTTATGCATTTCTACTTAGGAAATGCCAAGCTGTAAAATTAGCAATTGGGAGTCCTGAGCAATGAATGGCTCCCCCCTCTGCTTCACTGAGCAGGGGAACATGATGACCACTTCTGCCCAGCAAAGCTGCTTGTTTCTTTGCTTTGATTTGTGCTGATAAATACAAGTCAAAAGCATTAGTCCTACACTGTAGCTTTCGGCTTTATTATCAGTAGGAAGGAAGAAGTTTAGGAAAAGTAAGGGGAACCCTAGCCGATTTTGTACAGTGGATAGAATGTTGGCCCAAGGACTGAAGGGTCCAAGGTTCAATTCCTGGTCAAGGCATGTACCTTTGTTGCAGGATCGATCCCCAGCCCTGGTTGGGGTGTGTACAGGAGGCAACCAATCAATGTGTATCTCTCACATGGATGTTTCTCTTTCTAAGTCTCTCCCCTTCCCTTTCACTCTCTATAAAAATCAGTGGACCTATATCCTCAGGTGAGGATTGGAAAAAAAAAGTAGGGGGAGTCCTAGGAGATCGTGGACAAGACAATGGGTTATTAAACACAGTTCATGAACTAACACCAATTTGGAAACATAGTAGACTTATTTTGTGGGTGAGTCACTAATTTCTCTAGAGCCTTCTTGTAGCAATTTCAAGGGCTATGGAAGGAAAATTTTTCTTTCCCTTACGTTGTCCTTTTTGGTGAAAACATAAATCTAAAGTTAAGGCTTTTCCCAAAACCTCTTGGGAGAAGAAACAGGGAAAATATCTGATTGCAAGAGTTCACAATTGCATCTCTAACCAGAGACATAGCCTTCCCAATTTTTTTTACCCCCATCTTGGAACTCTTGCACAAACCATTTATATGTGTAAAATGTCTGCTCTTCTGTTTACCTGGACATTTTTTATCCATTCAACACTCAGCTAAAATATATTTTCCAGGAAGTCTTCTGGATGGATCAAAGTATATCCCCCTTTATTTCTTTGAAAAATGAATTTGACTAAATCACAATCAAACATGTTTCTATAATGAGGCTTTGACTTTATTCCAATATGTTTTTGACATTCTGGGAAGGGTGCATGTGGAAATGTAGCTATGATTCCAAAGCAATGATGGATGAGAAAGAGCCGGAGGCTAACAATACAATGGGCAGGGACAGATACTCTCCTTTCTACTGATTGGTTGTAGGAGTGGAGGAGAAAACCAATGAAAGCCCTGAAGATGGGAGCTGTCTTCCCTGATTACTCTATGTCATATGTGCACAGTTAGAGATGTTTGATGTCAGTGATGTGCTGGTCAGCTGGCACCACTGGCAGTGTGAATTGTGCATGTCCTTTTCCAACTTCAGGTTCAGTGCTGTCCTGTCATGAGCTCAAAATTGGCCAGGGTGTGAATATTTATAGCATAGAACTCAACAAATGCTGCAAACAAAGGTTTCTTATCTAATCCAGTGAGCAGACTTATTAGCACTCCACTGTGCACGTTATTTTATTTTAAATATTTTTTATTGATTTTTAGAGTGAGGAAGGGAGAGAGAGAGAAACATCCATATGAGAGCAAAACATCCATTGGCTGCCTCTTGCACACCTCTCACCAAGGATTGAGCCTGAAACCTGGGCATATGCCCTGACCAGGAATCAAAACAGCAACCTTTTGGTGCACAGGTCACTGCCCAACCAATTGAGCCACACCAGTGACGGCCGCACATTCTTTTTTGATATCCCATATCTACCTACAACAGGCTCATTCTTTCCTCTACTTTCTTGAACATGGTGTATTTATAGTACTATTTTAATGTGTTTGTCTATTAATTCTATCCTCTAAGTCAGACATTGGCTAACTGGAGGGCAAATCTAGTATGCAGCCTGTTTTTATATGGCCCAGGAGTTAAGAATGGTTTTACTTAAAGGATTATAGAAAACAAACAGACATCATTAGCCATTAGGGAGATTGAAATAAGAAACAATGAGATAGCACTTCATTCTTACTAAGGATAGCTATAATCTAAAGACAGATAACAAGTGCTGTTGAGAATGTGGAAAAACTGGAACCCTCCTACACTGTTGGTGGGAATGTAAAATGGCGCAGCAGCTTTTTACTGTTTTAGAAAACAGTTCTTCAGAAAGGCTATGCCATAGAGCTTCCATATGATCCAGCTATTCCATTCCTAGGTATAAATGCAAGAGAAATAAACACAGGTTCACACAAAGACTTGTGTGTGAATGTGTATAGCAGAATTAGTCATAATAATTCATAATTACTTCCAAAACGGAAACAACTGGACTGGTGAATGAATGTGATGTGTCCATGCAATGGAATGTTATTTGGCATAAAATAATATTACTGCATGGATGAGCCTTGAAAGAATTATGCTAAGTCAAAGAAGCCAGGCACAAAGGACCACATACTATATATGATTCCATTTATATGAAATGTCCAGACTAGGTAAATCCACAGAGACAGAAAGACTGCTGGTTGCCAGGGACTGGAGAGGAGGGTTGAGCATTGGATAAGAGTGGATTTCTTTTTGGGGTAATGAAAATATTCTAAAATTGATTGTGGTGATGGTTCCACAATTCTCTGAATATACTAAAAACCACTTAATTTTATACTTTAAAAGGATGACTTTTATGGTATCTCAATTATTTTTTAAAAGTGGTTTCCAGACTTTAGGATTATAGACCAGTAAATTATTCATTCCTAAAAAAAAAAAAAAAAAAATAGGGGTTCTGATTGTTAGGGAAAATCAGAAAAACCCAAATTCAATGAAACAGCTGGCCTGTACTCTTTAAAAGAGTCACTGCTGTGAAATCCTTCTTCTTCTTCTTCTTCTTCTTCTTTGTAAATAACTACATGAAAAGTTATCACCTAACACCAAAATCATTTAATAAAAGAAAGGACATTTTAATATCTAAAGCTTAATCAAGAATTAAATAAACCAAAGGAGTTATATGCATGCATATTAGCATAACCAATGGACACAGACACTAAGGTGGTGGGGGCTTGCCCAGGCTGGGAAGGGAAGGGGGAGGGGGTAAACTGGGGAAAAAGGAAACATATATAAAACTTTAGACAATAAAAAAAAAAGAATTAAGTAAATTTCTGTAAGTGGAATAAATTTAACTTCATTGAAAAATGAAGCCCTGTCCAGTGTGGTTTAGTTGGTTGAGCATCATCCCATGAACCAAAAGTTCACAGTTCGATTCCTGGCCAGGCCCATGCCTGGGTTTCAGGCTTGATCCCCAGTAGCGGGTGTGCAGGAATCATCCAATAAATGGTTCTGTCTCATTGATGTTCTCTCTCTCCCTCTCCCTTTCTCTCTCTCTCTCTCTCTCTCTCTCTCTCTCTCTCAAAAGCAATAAAAACACTTTTTAAAAAAAGCATTATAATATGTAACTTGTCACATGTTTTAAAAAACATTTCCAATACTGCTTATGTATAAAAGTACTTTTGCTACTATTATTAAAATACTTGAGGCCCAGCATGTGATATTGTGCGGCCCCGCCCCGCTGCGCTCACGCCCTGCCCACCATCCTGCCATGATCGCAGCCCCGCCCACCTGCCCACCGCTCTCTCGCTCTCTCAGACGCTCTCACAGCCCACATCACCGAGCCCACCCACCTGCCGCCCTATGATCAGAGCCTGTGGGCCATGGGGGAGGGGCCAAGAGGTGCTCCATGCACCTCTTGCTGACCGGTCGTTTGGTCTTTTGGTCGTGACGCCTCTTGGCCTTTTATTATTATGATTTTTTCAAAAGGATTCCTGTATTTTTTCTATTTTGCCATTTCTCAATTTTCCTACATTAACACTTATTATTTCATTATAATGCTGTTTGCTATTTAAAAACAGCAAAAGGACTCCTGTATTAAAACTTACCATTTCTATGAAAGATGTTCTTTGAATCTTGAATTTTATTTACTGTACTTAGGTTATTAAATTTTATATGTATTTTAATCACAATTGATTTATTGATAATAATGTACATGAAAAATTTTAGTTGATAAAAACTTTATTCAAAATATGTCAAGAACCATAGAGTTCAAAACTGTAAAAATAAAAGGCAATTTCTGGTGACTTAAAAAATAAAGAATATCTAAAACCATCACATTAACATCTACTATTTATAATGCAATCTTCAGAATCAAAGGTAACCTTTCTATTTTCTATATTTGCAACAATTGAGCTAGAATCCTCCTCCTTATGCCACTACACTGTTAGGCAACCCCTTCAGTTTTAACACTTAAAGTACAATTTGGGTATTTTCTGACAAGCAATAATATATACTATTGATTTCCTCCTATACATCAAGAGAAAAATAGATCAAATTACTAGAAACTAATTTTCACTAAAATAAAGAACATATTAGTAAAACATTTCTTTTGAAAATAAGTGGATTAGTCTTCTTCTTCTCCTTCTCCTTTTTTTTTAATTGCACTACACTAGAACACTCTACCTAAAGACTCTCCTAATTTTTTGCAACACATTCTTACAGTACTGGGCATTGGCAAAATGTGTTTCACCATTTATTAGTCAGGACTCACAATACCCAGGTGTTGTGATATTGCAGAACTCGTGTTAATATGGGAAGAACCAAGGCACAGGGTGAGATTTTGCCAGGGCAAGAGTGAGACCTCATTAGCTTCTGGCTTCTTGTTTCCAGAGCCAGATGCATCTTTACAGAAGACATTCATTTGTTTAACAATGGAAGCAAAAGTACATGGATTTGTTCTGGGAGAGTTAGTTTTGGCTTTGTAAGTAAATCATTCAGAGTGTGCATAAGGTAGAGAGAAAAATTTCAGTGTGAAAGGGTTAATAGGAAGAAAGTTAGAACCAGAGTAGAGACTCTATTCAGACAGAAATTGCTTTTCAGAAATAAAAATAGCAATACAGGAATAGTAAAAAATACAATAGCTATAGAGTTTCTCATTTCTAGGCCAAGGTGTGTGTGTGTGTGTGTGTGTGTGTGTTTTATAAAATCACTTTAAAAGTAAGTTCTCTCTTGAAGACAATCGTTAAACATCTTTTTCCCTCTATAAAACCCCTATGAGGTAGAGAGTGCTAACTCCCAGGAGTGAAACTGAGAGGTAAAGAAGAGGTTAAGACCACATGGAGAGTGAACAGGCTGGAGCAGATGTTATGTCTTAGAGCACTGGCTTAGAAATAGAAACAGAAGGGAGAGGATAAACAGGAACTTTTCTGGATGGACAAGTGGAATAATCCAGGATCCAGTAGCAATACCAGCTACTTAACATTTTTTACAAAGGACTTGGAATTTCAAATACACGATGTAAACTAAGACGACAAATGCGCTTCTGGGTATTAAAGTGCTCAGTTGATGGGAATATATGTACTAATTTCTCATAAGGCCATGTGAAAAAGCAAAGGCATACGTAAGCCACAGTGTGGGCAAGTGCAATCTGGTGCATTTAGTGCAAAATACTGCTGCCTATAGTTAAAACATGATGGACGCTGAGCCATCAACATAGCGTAAGAGAGGAATTTAATTTAGTTGTGTTAGTGTAGATTTAGAAAAAATACTGGTGATTGTTAGAAAGAAAACCAAAACAAGGGAACCTGTTCACTTGGAAACTCATGTGCAATCCTGGGCATCATAAATCCACTGTGAGCTATTAAAGGACAGTGTTTGTGTTTGAAGTACATTCCTGACCTCTGGAGGGGACACATAAAACATCTCCTCGTGACTGTCAGGCATATTTTGTAGCGGGAGAGGCCACAGTTCCAAAGCAGTGTAGAAAATCCAATGTTCTGGATTCCCAGGAAGGCCTTCCCTCAAGATCTCCTCTAATCGACTTTCACAGTTAAATCCCAGGCCATGGTAATAAATACACCCCATTTAGGCCACAGGGAACCTGTCATAAAGTCTTTAATGGTAGTGCTGGAGAAAAACCCAAGAGGGCAGCTCTTGGTGGAAAGATGGGAGTATCTCTGAACGCTGCTTTTTGTTTATTGAAAATTGTTTGGGACAACAGTTATAACCCAACAATAATGTAAAGTCCAAGAGTATATCTCCTTGGGTCCAACTGACATGACTCCTGTGTAAAACGCTTGCAAGTGGCAACTGTAAAGGACACAGCTACAGAGTGTGAACACTTAGAGGGCAGGGCCCTCCCCACTTTCAATTCATGGAGATGTTACCATTGGCCATAAATAGTCACAACCTCTGTTCCCCTGAAACGCAGGCATTTATCCCTACAGCTCACAGCCAGAGGATACGGACTGTAACTAGCACATGTTGGTGCAGGCTTGAAATAGTGAGATGTTTGCACATGTAAGGGTTTCTCTTGTATATGTGAATAGCAAATTTTTATTCAGTTGCGAATGTTAAGTAGCCCTTTTTCCCCTGTCACATACCACACACACAAACACCTAAGAAGGAAAAGGCTGTCACTAAGGAGAAATGCCAGTGACAGTCTACTTAGCAGGTGGCTGACTTTACAGCAGTGAATACATCTACCTCACCCTAGTGTGAGGAATCCTTAACAACTTGTTACATTCCATGCATTTTAATTATTTGTATATATGTTAATTAGTCTTAATAAAGGAGTAGTTATTTAACTTTTGAAGTATCCAAGTTGGAAACACACCCTCCAAAAATTGTTATACAGCATTTGAAAAATTCTAGTCCTGGGGTGGGAAATCTTTTTTTTTTTTTTTTTTGCCAATGGCCATTTGGATATTTATAACATCATTCGAAGGTCTTACAACATTATCAACTTGAAAATTAGCCTGCTATATTGGTCAAACATTTAATTAACTCACCTCTAATGCCTTGGCATGGCCAGACCAAATGATTTTGCAGCCTTACACAGCCTGCCCACAGGCTGGAAGTTCCCCACCCCTGCTCTAGTCACTTCAGAGGCTACTACAAGAGCTTTATCTGTAGCTCCACACCATAGGCTTTGTTAATGAATAATCATTTTCAATGGTCAAATTGGTGGTGTTAATTAGGTGCCTAACACTGAGTCTGCCTCAATATTATTGGATTAATTTCTAATAACCCTTTCATTTAAGATATTATTGGATTCTTTAATAGAACAGAGTTGAAAATTTTTCAAGCTTACAGGACAGGTTGACTGTTACAGGATGTCTCTTCTAGTGCCTACTTACTTATAAACATGAATGATACAAAAATTGGTCTAAAACCTCATGTCAGTGTAAGGTTTGGGGGAAGAATATCTACAGCCCTCACCCACCTCTACTTACTAAAGGCCATTAAAAGCAAATAATTGCAAGTGGCCAAGTTGGCCAAGTCTACAACAATTTTCTCTAAAGGAGGAAATACAAATGCCTTTTCAGGTGCCATAAGATTAATCCAGTCATATCTACAGTTGAATGGGCTGGCAAAAAGCAGTTTTTAGTTAACAGAAGAACTGGAAGTCCCTGGTTCTCTTATAAGATCTGAAAACAGGCCAAGGACAAAAGACCTTGTTAGTTAAGCACAGGAACAAGAGAAGCACAGAACTATGACATTTCTACTTCACACCCCTCCTCTTCTTCTGGCTTTCCACCAGAGCCAGCTTTCATTCTTTCTGTCCAATGTACGAGTGCCACCACTCCTGGGAGTGAAATAAAGGTGAAACAAACTAAACAGAGCAATGAACTAAGTTGAGCAAGAGGTATTAGAAGTTTGTGCCACTAAAACAGAACCTACTGAAATGGAGTGGTTTTAATTATTTATAACACTGGTTATTTTTGCTGCTATGGTTAATCTAATGGGTCTGAGCATTTTGAGACGTTCAAAAACTAACTAAAAATGAGTGTGTATATTCTTGCTGTCATCTTAATAAACATTTCTATGGTTTTGTCCCTGTTTCCTCTTATAACTCTGCTTTAAATTTTTCAAGAAAACCTCTTCTCTAACACCATTCCCCAAAAATAGATTTGAAAGAATACCAATGATAGGCATGATCCGTGGGAGTGCAGCATGGGAGTGTGAGCCTTTCTGTCCCCACAGGGGCTGCTGGAAAGGGAACAAAACATGAATTTGGTTCTAATCAGTGAGATGATTCACGCAAGGTTCTTGTCCTAGAATCCAGTCCATACTGTGCACTCAGTAATGGTAGCTGTCATTAGTAGTAATTTGAAAAACAAGAGCAACTACTGGTCATGTACTTTCAATTCTAGGCAAGGCCTGAAAGGCTAAAATCTAGGTATCAAGTTTTCTATATGACATTTATTACAGTAAAAGGGATGTCTTCCTTATACTCAAATCAGGTCTGAATTTTCATTTGCGACTTGGTTCTCCCTGGGGACACTATGGTATTCAAAATGCTGCAAAGGTTCAACATGCAACAATAATAGAGACATAGGCATTTTCATTTGAAGAGAACTTACAGTATTCCATCCATTGTTATAAGTCTCACCATATCGCTGATAGGGAAGGTGTTATAATCTCTGCTTTATGGACAGGGGCAACTGATGCCCTGGACTTGTTAAGTGACTTGTCTAAATTTCCATGGCTAAGAAAGGGTGAAGCTTGGAGTAGAACCTGTTCTTTTGATTCTTGGTATAATGGTCTATTCTCTATGTCCCCAGGAAATAAGAGGTTTGAAGGGAAGGTTCTATTGTATGTAAAGAATGGCACTAGGAGACCAGCACAGTGCAGGGAAAGACTGCACAATGAGAAACAAATAGTAAATTTTAGATTACTGTTAAAGAGGACTTAGGCAATCATTCTCAAAGATGGACAAACTGCATCATCCCTATGAGTAAATAAGACCATAAAAATTAATGAGGGGACCTGTTAATTTAGTTTAAAGCACATTTTTTTAGTACCTACTATAGGCATGTCACAGGGAAGCCTAGCACAGGTAAGACTTTTATATTACGTGCCCCAAAGAGCATAGACTTCTTCAAAGTTAGAACACACATGAAGGTCAGGGATAGGGGAACCCTTATAGAAGACAGAACAAATCACCATTAAAGATTTAATCTAAATTCTTACCCCATTACATGGACCAATCCTAGTGGTACAGCCGGGGCGGGCTCAACAGGGCGGGCGGGCGGAGGGAGCGGTTATGGCCCCTCTCAGTCCCGTTCCCAGAGGCTCTGCTTCTCAGAACCCCCGGAACCGCTGCAAACCTCGGAGGGAAAGCTGCCTTCCAACTGATGCCAGACACTCCCGCTTCTCCCGTTTGGGTCCGAGTCCCCAGCGATTCGCCCGTATCTGGAGCTCAGAGTCTGAGACTCCCCCCTGACCGAAAACGACAACCGCGCTCTCAGCCACCAGCCCGCTTTGCGCGCGCACCTCCGCACCTGAGTATTTTCCACACTGCGCCTCCTCTGAGCCTCGGTATGCTGTTGTCTTTCCTTCTAGTTGAAGAGTGTCTCCTCAGCCAGCCTTCCTGTGGTTCTGGGTGATGTCCGTTCCGTCTTTTAGTTGTATTTTTGAAGTGGTTGTTTGCGGCAGCAGTCTCCGGTGTTTACCTATGCCGCCATCTTGGTCTCTCCTCCTAATCTAAATTCTTACCCCATTACATGGACCAATCCTATGTGGTACAGCTGCTTTATTTTAGTGTGACCTGCACAGAACTGGTTATCTGCTACTGTAGCAACAGGGCACACTCCTGGAGCCTAGGCAGCCCACACAACAGGCAACAAAAGCTGTGTGTTTAAAATGGACACACATACTCCCCCTTGAAATGCAGAGCTGCCCCATAAGTGGGTAAGTGCTCTGGGATTCACTTCTGTTTCCATGCGTTTTAGTAAAACCAGGAGAGTCTCCAGTATCAGCCGTGGCTTACATCCCTAAGCCTCACTCGCCGACCTTTAAGAGTCTAACTTCCAATTTTAGATAGCCACCGCCAAGCTGTCTAGGCTCCAAATTTGGAGATTGACAGGCTAATTTTGGAGGGTATATTTTGGTTGAGGGGGCTGGTTGATCAAACCCTTTTAAAGCTCCTTTCAATTCCACTCAGTATTTGGAGGGAACAGATGGGATGCAATTATACAGCTTACGTGACCCATGCAAGGGGCCAGCAGCTATAAAATCAACCATTTGTTAAAGAAATACCATACCTGACAGAGAAGCAAAAAGAATATCGAACTGCCTGGCTGTGAGGCAGGTATCCACATGCTGAAATTCCTTTTCCGTAACTACACTGAGAATCTCACAAATGCAACAGTGGGTTCTTCTTGGTAGGGAAGGTGTTATAGACAAGTCAAAGGGCTCCTCAAACCCAGTGCTTCCAAATGTCCTTCCCTTGTGCAAATGAAGACATCTCTATTCCCCACTGGGCCCCAGGTGAGCTTCTGAGACACTGATCCAACAACCTGCTTCTCTGCGGGACCCTGGAAACCACCCCCCATGTGTGGAGCATGTTTAGCTTTCTGAAGGAGGCCATGCCTCACAGTATCTCCTCCTCTGTAACAGCCAGGATTTTATAAAACACTTCCCTGGGAGGAACAGCTCCGACCAGAGTCATGTTTCTGTTGGAAAACAATTGCAGGGATTCCTGTACCTTTAGTTATACCAACTTACTGATGGGATTCCACGCAAGCAATAAAATCAAATATATCCTTTGTGTGCCAGCTTGCTACAAAGGGCAGCAAAGTCTAGCTCTGTGATACAGCTGTGAGGGGTCTTAGAATTTATCCTTTGATCCCATATCACTTTTAAATTGCTAATTACCTAGCCAAAGCACTGAGTTAGAATTTTCTCCCAGAATAATAGGTCACCCAGGCCATGCGGAGAGTGCATTACTGCTGTAGAACAACCAGAAGATTTCTCTGACCAAGGAAACTAAGGAAAGGAAACAAACACAGGAGCAAAAACTAGAGCCAGCCCTACATGAATCACCAGGTATCGTTGGTATCTCATTAGAAATCTGTGTTAACATTCTCCCGCCCCCTTGAAGCTTAGGTTGGAAATATGTAATATTTTATAGCACTATGTCACTCTTTTCTAACAGATGGCAAGTCTGTAGTGGTGTGTTTTTTTATATCAGTGGCATACCTCTAATCTTCCAGAACCCACAATAAAACAATGCTTCCTCATGCTGTGAGGGAGGTTGATCGACATTTGTACCTGTGCTCCCTCCTCTGCTCACCCCACTCTAATTACCACCTTGAATCTCAGCAAGGAAAAGCTGGCAAAGGGAAGTGAGAAAACTCAAGACTAACATCGACAGGCACCAGAGTGGTGCAGGATACACTGGTATGTTGGTCACTACATTACTGGCTTTTGTTTTAGCATCTCTTTATTCTTATTGTTGACCAGGTAATGCAGGGGAGGAGGGATCAGACAACTTGTGGGTTCAGCACATATGCCACATTGAAGTGGCTCTTTTGTTTTGTTTTTAAGTTTTCAAATTTTCCACCTGTCATTTCAAAACAGGAGTTATTTCACAGTGATTTTCCAGCAGACTTTTCTGAGGTGGATAAAACATGGACAATATGTAGTCTGAAGAATGCAGAGTGGGCAAAGGCCTGTGTGCATGGGATTAGTTTGAAAGAGATTTCAGTAGGGAAAGCTGAGCCTGTCATATACAATACCACAGAAGAGGGAAAAGACTCAAGGCTGTCCACCATTTAAACAGGGTCTTTAGAATTTAATAGGTGAGAAGTAAACTAATCTGGCTAGTAAAGAACAGAAGTGTGGGAACAGGGACAGAGCAAGAGACGGACCTCGGTTAGCACTCTGCTAATCAACACTAGGCAGATACCCAGACTAGGCAGGAAATATGCCCCTCAGGACCTCAGTGATCAAGAAGGAGCATCTCTTACAATGTGGCAAGAGTCTAAAAGCAACCAACATGCTTGAAGGTTTAAACTGCCCTTTGTTGTTGTTTTGTGGATAAAGAACAAATTTTGCCTCTTTCCTCAGGCCTCTTATCTGTACACAGGTGTTGCGATTATATTAAGCATATCAGGGAAAGCCAAATTCAAACTGAATAATTAGTGAAATGGATCTTGAACTCCTTTTTCTGCCCGTTTGATTGACGGATGAACAGGCTGGCCTGCCTGAGACCCAGTGAGGTTAACACTCCCAGCTGGGGCCTTTCTTTCTGGAGAATCACTGCTGGCATCCCAGGCAGATGCTCTACTTTAAAATGAACATGCCACTGTAGGCCAGATGTTAGTAGTTAAACACCATCACACCATCGTCACAGAAACACACAAAGCTGCAGTCAAGGTCACAGACACAGCTGGTGGTGAAGGAAGTCTTACTGGAGGAAAGACATTCGCCATTGGCTCCAAGTCATTCATCAGGACTTCTGATACTTAGAAGGGGACCGTTTTATATGAGAGAGAGCAAAATAATAACTATTGACCTTGGTTTCTCTCCCTAATCTGAGAATAACATTCGGTAGAACACCCACTAGAAGCAGAGCCGTCACACGTAATGCTCTCGGGGGTTGATGTAGACTCTCTCGGGATCGTTGCTCCTATGATGTTTGCCAGGGCTCCGGTCTTGGTAGCACATCTGGTTGTAGAGAGGGCACATCTGCTGAATCCCATCTTCCCCCACTGGATTCTCATCTTCACACTCAAATCTCCTGCTATTTAGTCCATTCTAAAAATTCAAACATTGCTTACATTAGCAGAACAGCTGTTGGCATTTTTCTAGCACTTCGGTAAAAACAAGGAGAATAGAATTCATTACAGTCTGTGTTCCTGATTCCTTAGCCCACACACTATTGAATGGCAAGGTAAAGTTCAACAAATTTTCATTTTCTAGTCCTTTGTTGCTTTCCATACCTGAACAAGACTGGTGGTGTCTTCTAAATAGAAAATTGTGACTAATGACTGGAGACTATAGTTAATTTCAGTTTTTGAAATTTGGAATTAGTATCAGTTAAGGTAAACTGGTGAAAAAGAAGGCTGCAAACGTCAGGTGTCCCTCAGCATGGCTCAAGCTTGGAATGACTGCATGAGATATACAGGGTGTTCCCCCCAAAATATATACATGCTCTAACAGCTGATGGCTCAATTTAAAAAATGAAATGTATTTTAATGAACACTGCCTTTATAATTATTCCAAGTGTGTGTATACATTTTTTGGGGGACAAACAACCAAAAACAATGAAACACAAATAACAGAATCCCAAGAGAAACCTCAAGATTCAGCACTGGGCAGTTAGGGAAGACACACAGAAAAATGAACTGGTTTTTTGACCATATGCCCAACTTACTGAGAATAAGAAATACTATAAAAATATACGTGTATTCTTTTCTCCGGGCTTGGCTGGCTTGGCTCAGTGGTTGACCATGGACCTATAAACCAGGAGGTCACAGTTCAATCCCTGGTCCGGGCACATGCCTGGGTTGCAGACTCAATCCCCAGTGTGGGGCCTGCAGGAGGCAGCTGATCAATGATTCTCTCTCATCATTGACGTTTCTATCTCTCTCTCCCTCTCCGTTCCTCTCTGTGAAAAAAAAAATTCTCCTGTATTGTTTACCTTCCTTCCTTCCTTCCTTACACAGCTGACACTATAAAATGAACTCCATGATGATCTCTTTGTCTGGATCTGATCCCTCTATCTGGTTATTGGTTTCATAAAAGTTGGTTACTTCTAAGAGGGATAAGCAAGATATAATTATTCCAAGTGTGTGTATACATTTTTGGGGGGACAAACAACCAAAAACAATGAAACACAAAAAACAGAATCCCAAAAGAAACCTCAAGATTCAGCACTGAGCAGTTAGGGAAGACACACAGAAAAATGAACTGGTTTTTTGACCATACGCCCAACTTACTGAGAATAAGAAATACTATAAAAAAATACGTGTATTCTTTTCTCCTGACTGGTATGGCTCAGTGATTGAGTGTCAACCCATGAACTAGGAAGTCACGGTTTGATTCCCAGTCAGGGCACATGCCCGGGTTGCAGGCTCAATCCCCAGTGTGGGGCCTGCAGGAGGCAGCCAATCAATGATTCTCTCTCATCATTG
>NW_005353622.1:645070-680772 GCF_000412655.1 Myotis brandtii | reverse complement strand
TCTCTGTGAAAAAAAAAATTCTCCTGTATTGTTTACCTTCCTTCCTTCCTTCCTTACACAGCTGACACTATAAAATGAACTCCATGATGATCTCTTTGTCTGGATCTGATCCCTCTATCTGGTTATTGGTTTCATAAAAGTTGGTTACTTCTAAGAGGGATAAGCAAGAGCAAGAACTTTATAAAATGATACTGCAGATGCTTAGATATCAGAGAGATGAATAAAATAAAATTTCTTAGAAATCAAGTGATATTTTAATAAGCATGGTGGCCACTGGCTCCATAAATACTATAAAAAAATACGTGTATTCTTTTCTCCTGACTGGTATGGCTCAGTGATTGAGTGTCAACCCATGAACTAGGAAGTCACGGTTTGATTCCCAGTCAGGGCACATGCCCGGGTTGCAGACTCAATCCCCAGTGTGGGGCCTGCAGGAGGCAGCTGATCAATGATTCTCTCTCATCATTGACGTTTCTATCTCTCTCTCCCTCTCCGTTCCTCTCTGTGAAAAAAAAAATTCTCCTGTATTGTTTACCTTCCTTCCTTCCTTCCTTACACAGCTGACACTATAAAATGAACTCCATGATGATCTCTTTGTCTGGATCTGATCCCTCTTCTGGTTATTTGGTTTCATAAAAGTTGGTTACTTCTAAGAGGGATAAGCAAGAGCAAGAACTTTATAAAATGATACTGCAGATGCTTAGATATCAGAGAGATGAATAAAATAAAATTTCTTAGAAATCAAGTGATATTTTAATAAGCATGGTGGCCACTGGCTCCATCTCAACAGCAGAACCTCAACAGCAGGACCGAGTTACTCACAGAGGGCTGGAGACCGCCAACCTCTCTTCCTTTGAAGTGACTCTGCAAAGGCAAGCGTTCAGTCTGGAGGAAGGGGAGAGAGAGAAAGGTATGCCCTTTAAAGCACCAAGTACATGGCAAAACAGATAACCAAGACCACTGAGACTCCTGCAGGCAGCCAATCAATGATTCTCTCTCATCATTGATGTTTCTCTCTCTCTCTCCCTCTCCCTTCTTCTCTGTGAAAAAAAAAATTCTCCTGTATTTTTTACCTTCCTTCCTTCCTTACACAGCTGACACTATAAAATGAACTCCATGATAATCTCTTTGTCTGGATCTGATCCCTCTACCTGGTTATTGGTTTCATAAAAGTTGGTTACTTCTGAGAGGGATAAGCAAGCGCAAGAACTTTATAAAATGATACTGCAGATGCTTAGATATCAGAGAGATGAATAAAATAAAATTTCTTAGAAATCAAGTGATATTTTAATAAGCATGGTGGCCACTGGCTCCATCTCAACAGCAGAACCTCAACAGCAGGACCGAGTTACTCACAGAGGGCTGGAGACCGCCAACCTCTCTTCCTTTGAAGTGACTCTGCAAAGGCAAGCGTTCAGTCTGGAGGAAGAAGAGAGAGAAAGCTATGCCCTTTAAAGCACCAAGCACACGGCAAAACAGATAACCAAGACCACTAAGACTCCTGTTTTTATGAGAGGCAACCATGTCTTGTGAAATGTTTGCCAACTAAGCAAAATGCTCTACATGAATATAGGGAAAACAGCTATATTTCTTGAGAGTTTCTGTCTCTCTCTCTCCTGGCTCCAGACTTCTTCTGGAAGGAAGAAGAGACTCAGAACATCTGCTGCAGAAGTTCTCAGGCAAACTTGTTTACACATTACTTCAAGGAGGACTCAGCACCAAAGGTCTCTCACCTTTCCTCAGGGAAGAGTGCCATTTTAAATCACTAAAAGTAGTTTCACGGTGCTAATGAAAGGTCATTTTGTTGGATTTCTCCATAGACAGTTTACATGGTCACCCTTCTCTTCCTGCTATTACTCCCTGCCCCCGAGCCCCACAGGGATCATAAAGGGGACTTACGGTTTTGGGGCAGCTCCTGCATTGAGCGTCTGCCCCCTGGTGGTCAGTGTGTGTCATAGTGACCAGTCATTCCCAGTTTGCTCTGCTGTTAGGGTCAATTTGCATATTGCCCTTTTATTATATAGGATATGCCTGTCTCCTTCACTAGAGTGGGTGTGCTGGTTGGAATATTTTACAAACATCATTTCATTTCATCTTTATAATAATTCTACAAAACCAATATCTCTATTTTACAGATGACTGAAACCAAAGCTCAGAGTGGTTCAATTGTCTCTAAAAGTAGTTTCACGGTGCTAATGAAAGGTCATTTTTTTTTTTTTTGTATTTCTCCATAGACGGCTTACATGGTCACCCTTCTCTTCCTGCTATTATTCCCTAACCCTGAGCCCCACAGAGATCATAAAGGGGACTCACGGTTTTCAAACCCTGAGAAGGCTCTTTCTCAGAGGCCCTTTGGCGTCTACACACATACTTACCCTTCAGCCTCCAGGTCAGATATCACCTCTTCCTGGAAGTAGCACTGAGAGTGCTCAGGCAGATAGCCACTCTCCTTTCTGTGCTCTCACAGCACGTATCATCACGGTTTTCAAACCCTGAGAAGGCTCTTTCTCAGAGGCCCTTTGGCGTCTACACACATACTTACCCTTCAGCCTCCAGGTCAGATATCACCTCTTCCTGGAAGCCTAGCACTGAGTCCTCAGGCAGACAGCCACTCTCCTTTCTGTGCTCTCACAGCACGTATCATCCCAATTATTTATGTATATATCTGTCTCCTTCACTAGAGTGGGAGTGCTGGTTAGGATATTTTACAAACATCATTTCATTTAATCTGTATAATAATTCTACAAGACCAATATCTCTATTTTACAGATGACTGAAACCAAAGTTCAGAGCGGTTCAATTGTCCCCAGTCACACAGCTGGGAAGTGGTAGACTGTGATTCAAACATGGATTTGTCTGATGCCTAATCCTGTATTTTTATATCACCTGCTTTTATATCATCTCAGTGGCTGGAAAATAATGTTCAATAAAGATAACCAAAGAATGCCTAAAAGTCACATAACTATAAACATGCTCTCCATTTTACTGCCTTTCTTATATTGTTCTTTTTGTCTAGAAGGTCTGCCCCTTAGTCTCTGGTAACTAAAATACTACCCATCCATCTTGCCCTGACTAAAGTCATTTTTTTTCCCCTACAAGGCTTTTCCACATTGCCCACCAAAGTTAATTTCTCTATTCCCAGTTTTTCTATTGTTCTTGTTTATATCTCTATCAGAGCACTCATCGAGATCTCTTTGTTTCATTCATAGTTCCTAATGTCTTTATCTTTCAAGGCCATCTTCCTCCATCCTCACACCCTACCCTGTGGTTCTGTAACAGGAAGAAGTCAACAGCTAACCAATGAATTTACTGAATCCTAAACTATTGATTCTTGATATCACATTCCAGGGTTATCCAAATTATAAATTATCTGTGCCAAATTTGTCTCCCCCTGCCCCCCCTCCCCATCATATTTTGCATGATTCTGGGTGCTTTCCACATGATCAGTTCATATAGACAGTACACTAAAGTCCAATGCTGGGCCAGTCTCAGGGATGAGTGACCAGTCACACAGGACCTAGTTCTCACCAGGGTCCCACTTTGGGGTTTAATGCTTTGTGGTTGGCATCTTAAGTTTCTTCATGTCACTGTGAATGTGTATTGGAAGTGATCTAATGTGATAAAGGAGCACTTGTAGCCTCAGCTCAAGGGTGTCCTGCCACCCGCTGCTGGTCACTGATTTAGTGCTTGGCCACCACTTACCCACTCTGGTGCCATATCCCCTCCCTCTAAATACCAGTACATAGGATGTCCCAAATATTGTAAGGACAGTGTTTATTAAAATATATTTTATTTTCAAAATTGAGCTATCAGCTGTTAAAGTGCATATACATTTTTTGGGGACACCCTGTACTTTCCCCTCCTGCCCCAGTCCAGTGACTGCTGCTGCCTTCTGCCTGGCAGGGGCCTGAGTACTAGCACAGGGAAGGCTGGGGTCAGGAGTGCATGCCCCTCTGCTTCACCCACATCTGGGAGGTGGCTGGAGAGCACGTCTCATGAGGGCAGACTAGGTACCTAGTCTGGCCATCTTGACATTCTTACGTTTAAAACAAGGGGCCCTGGATTTTCATTTTTCCCTGAGCCTCTCAAATTATGTAGCTGGTCCTGGTCCAAGGAAAATAGACTCAGGGAAAAATACCTAAAATTAAAATTCACATTTTGTTTGGTCTGCTTGCTGTTTTAGACGGTCCTGTTGCTGTTCCCCTTCCATTAATGCAGGTCATTGAGAAATGATTCTACGTTACTGCGTTACTGCCGTATGTAATTTGCCAGTTAATGCAGGTCATTGAGAAATGATTCTACGTTACTGCCGTATGTAATTTGCCAAGAGGCAGAGCACTTAGACGCCTCTGCAGAAAGAGTAAGTGCCCTTCTCCCGCTGGTGGCAGTGTGTGGAGAGCAGGGTACAGTCCATATGGAAAGAGATCATGTTCCAGAAATACAGTGATTAGGACCTCAAGAGTTCAAGAGAAGACTTGGTTGAAATATGTGCTGCTTAATTTTTATGCTATAAAATTCCAAATGGTAAATCTAACATGACCAGATAATAAATGATCATTTACACTTTACTGAACAATCAGTAAGATCTGCATTTGGTCGTTACCAACAAAATACAGTACAACCTTAAGTTCTCCATAGAAGCCAGTATTCATGGAGGACACTGGATGGCACAGCGTCATGAGTAACAATATAACCAGTGTTAGTTTAATAGTATTGGGGAATTAGAGAGGAAGAAAATTCTATTCTGTTTCAATACAAAGAGATTTCAGAGATCCATGGCTTAATAAGTAATGAAAGCATTGCTACCTGTTTCTCATAATAGGAGATATAAAATTAGCCAGAAGTGGTACATTTGATAATAAAGGACAAGAAAAAAGGGGTTCCTAGACTGGAACAAACTTCACATATACTAACTGGACAATAAGCAAATACCCAAGCTCATCTTCTATACCCAATATTGTAAACCTTCATCCATAAATCACTATGCCTTCCACAAGCCCATGAAATTTTAATTCTGTAATACAATATTTAATCAAATAGTTTATATAGACAGGAGCCCCACATATCCTAGGGATGCACCCACCTCACCCCTACAACCTGCCCCAGAATCAAGGGCTATTGAAAAGCATGCTTATCTCTATACTGTGTGGCCATCCAATTTCTCACAACATACATAAGGCATAATTTATTCTAACAGTGGGTGGCTACATGTGTTCTCTTTTTGCTAGTCCATAAACTACCTGAAATGTTGCATATTCTGATTTATTTACAAAGTTACTGATCACAGCATATAGAAAACTGTCTTGCATAATACTTCACGCATTCGGTGTTTAATACATATGTAATGAATTAATCTATAATACTTTAATTGTTGGATTCATGGCATATATTATTCCTGAATGTTTTTCCTAGGAAGACTTGGGCTACTCTGAATCTCTAATACATATTTCAGTTTCCCTATTTACATGTATCCACTATGTTAGAGCAATTTCTATTGAGCTACAACCCATATCACTTTCCTAATTTACTAAAGTCACAGAGACTTTCATTCCTGGATTCCAAGGTGCTAACAACACTAGTTTTTCAACTTTTATTCTATGTGATCTTAATAAACATTTTGCCTTTTCTGGCTCAAAATACAAACCAACATCTTCACTTTTTACTATGTATTATATTTTAACCTGTTTCCAAAACAAAGTTTTCAGAGTTGTTGAGGTTTATTTTCAGTAATGACAGAGCAAGATTTCAAGCCACTATTGCCATGAGGTCAACAATAACTGGACACTCAGCTCACTCTGGCAGTGTTCATGTGGACCCATTATTCCCACTTCCCAATCTGAGTCTTTTTGGTCTCCTATCTTGTTTCATAATTTCATCTTTAGAGAGAAATGAAAAGATAATATCCAGTAAAAATTCAACTTCTAAAAGGTCCTTAGCTTACCTCCCTAAACCTCAGCTTAACAAGTTACCTAAAACTCATTACATGCTGAAGGAGCATCAGTCTTTCCTCCGTTCCTATTGTGAAGATATTCTAAGCACCCCACAACCTCACACCTGCTGTGTAAACGGTGGCTCCTCCACTGCTACTTTCCCAATTCAAGCATTTGCTGAGCTTCCCTATCACATCATTGGGTAACTTTCCGCTGCCACACCAGACATAATCAAATATTTTAATGTGCAGTCACTACTTCACATGGAACCAGAAAATCTCAGAGTATAGATTATATGAATGATGTATGAATAATAAGTTTAATACTCAATTCATTGATTCTTGACTGAAATCTTGGCTGGTTCTCTTAGAAATGGAGCAAATTATTACACGTTGCCCTATTATGTCTGTATAGAAACTCTGAATCTTAGATAATACAACCTTTTTATGACTCTCTACTTTTTAGTTTGCTTCTATTCTTTTGTTATTTTCTCAATTTCACTGTTGAGCAGGCGAATCTTACCTTTTTCTTTCCCCTGGATCAGAGCTTCAGGTTTACCTAGGATTTACATCGAAATTACCTTTCACTAGACTCTAGAGAAGGTTCTGGAATTGCTGGGCTGCAAGATCCCAGTCATTTGCTCTGAGCTGAGTTCTTGCTCCATGACCTACAATATTTTCCTGGTTTACCTTCTACAAGATGTTCTGCATCCATTGACACACATTCTCTTCCAATTATGCCTCCTTAAAGCTTTTAAATGGGCTTCATCCTATTAACATATTTTACCCTAATGCTTTTTCCTTATACTGAAAAGTGACACATTTTTACTTCTGCTTCCAGTCATGATGGAGAACTAATACCAGAATAGCCCTCCTGTCATAAATTACTGAAAAACTGGTCAAAATATACAAAACAACAGTTTTCAGACACTGAACATTTTGCTGCACAGCACTGGCATCTCACATAATGGGAACACACACACACACACACACACACACACACACACACAAACATACATGCATAGGCACACACACGCACATGCACATGCACCCCTGATTTGGGAAGAGGAAAACGCAAGAAGATTACAGGGTATTGCTGAGCTGAGGAGTAGCTGAGGTGGTTGTAACTGTGGGACAGAGCACTAAAGTGAAGAAGAATCCTCACTGAACAGGTGGGACATTCAGTAGAGACCCCAGGGTTATACCAGAAGAGCAAGGCTAAGGAAGCTCTAGAGGAGAGACAATTCTAGAACCACCATAGTAAAGCAGTGTCCAGCATCGAATATAAATATACTGAACATGAAAAAACAGAAAGAAAAATATAAGTAAAGAGAAACAAAGAGAAAAGTGATGAAAATGTATGATAGAATTAGGAGATAAGAACTTTAAAAAAGCTCTTATAAATGTTTGTTTAAGAATATAAAGGAAAATATAAACATGATATGAGAATTGAAAACTCTGAAAAAGAACCAAAGAGAACTTCTAGAACTGAAAAAAACATATATCTTAAATGAAAAAGTCACTGCATGTCCCTAATAGGCTATTTCAAAGTCAAATTGTTGAAAAACAATGATTAAAAAAACAAACAAACCCTGAGATGTAGCCAGAGGAATAAAGAAGATACAATAAGCACAGAGAAATAAAGATAATAATTATCACTGGCTCCTCAGGAGGAAAAAATGAAGGCCAGAAAACAATGAAGTTACAATTTTAAAGCACTAAGTGAAATAACAAAGTCAAACTAGAATTATATATCCCACAAAAATATTTTTAAAATGACGGTTAAATAAAGAAATTTTCAAACAAAAGCTAAGAGAAGTTGTCAGCAGATCTACACCATAAATAATGTAACAGAAAAATTCTTCAAGTCAAAAAATACTGATTCCAAACAAAACATCAATTTTTAAATGTTTGAAAAATACATATTATAGCCCAAAACAAAAATATAAGAATGTATTTTTGGGTTTATAACATGTATGAATATAATGTATAAAAATAATAAGAAAGGAAGGGAGGAAATCTAAGTAGCTGTTAAAGTTCTTAATGATAAAATAGTATAATGTTATATTAAGACTAGTGGCTTGGTGCATGAAATTCATGCACATTAAAGGGGATTAATTAGAGGAAATATTTTAATATTGCTATTTGCCCTTTCTCTATAATAGAAGTGTCAGTGATGAAAGAAAATTAGTAAAATGTATATGAAAATCTCCCTCCTGTCAGAGTCGAGGGCGCACCATGGGACCCAGAGTCAAGTCCCCACCGACCCACACGCACCTTGAAATCACATGAGACCCAGACCTGGCTGACCCCACCCCCATTGGGCAAGGCCCAGACCTGGCCGGCCCCACCCCCTTTAAGCCCTGGGGCTGGCGCAGGGGGTGGAGACACGAGCCTCATGTCCCGGGGCCTGGCGCCGGGTGGGGGATGGGACGCAGCCTCATGCAAGTCCTCGATGCTGCAAGTCCCTGCCCACCCGCGCCTGCTGCACAGGCAGCCTCCTGCGGATCAGTAGTGACCTGTGAGGGTGTCACCACCATTAGCATATTAGCTCTTTATTATATAGACTAGAGGCCCGGTGCACGAAATTCATGCACAGAGGGTGGGGGGGGGGTCCCTTAGCCCGGCCTGCACCCTCTCCAATCCAGGATGTCCGACTGCCTCTTGTAATCCAGGACCGCTGGCTCCTAACTTCTCGCCTGCCTGCCTGCCTGATCACCCCAACCACCTCTGCCTCGCCTGATCGCCCCTAACTGCTCCCCTGCTGGCCTGATTGCCCCTAACCGCCTCTGCCTCGCCTTGCACCTGAAACCCAGGATTCCCTCCTCCGGCCAGTCGCAGGCACCTGGGACCTGGGCTTCCCTCCCTCTGGCCGGACACAGGCACTCAGGACCCGGGCCGGCTGCAGCGGCAGGGGACCATGGGTGGGCAGCTTTGCTTGGGCCGCAGCCGCAGGCACCTGGGACCACGGAGTAGGGAGCTAGTCCCTCTCCTGGGCCATAGGCGCAGGTGCTGGTGCCCAGGACCGCGGGTCGGGCGGCTTGTCCCTCTCCCAGGCCCCAGCCTGGCTGGTCCCCATTCCTCTCTCATGAGCTGATTTGTGCCGGGCTGGTCCCCATTCCTCTCTCCCCAGTGTTGAGTGCCTGAGCAGTTCTGGTGCGAGGACCATTTGCATATTAGCTCTTTATTATATAGGATAGTGGTAAGTTAAAAATGTACATACTAAACCCCAGAGAGATCACTAAAAAAGTAAAAACAAAGAGGTATAGTTAATAATTCAATAGAAGAGGTTAAAATATTAAAAATACTCAGTTAATTTAAAAGAAGGCAAGAGAAGAAGGAAAAAGGAACAAGAACTGATGGGACAAACAAAACAAGTAACAAGGCCCAAACATAACAAGAAATGTATTAAGAATAGACTAAACTAAAGTGAGGGATTCTGAGACTAGGCAAAAAAGGCAATTCTCAACTAGATGTCATCTATGTGAAATTCGATCCTATATAATAAAGAGATAATATGCAAATTGACCATCACACCCTTGCACAAGATAGCCGCCCCCATGTGATCATAAGATGCCCACACCCATGTCATCACAAGATGGCTGCCACAAGATGGCCAGCAGGGGAGGGCAGCTGGGGGGGACCAGGCCTGCAGGAGAGGCCAGTTAGGGGTGACTAGGCCGGCAGGGGAGGGCAGTTGAGGGCGATCAGGCCGGAGTGGTTAGGGGGTGATCAGGCTGGCAGGCAGAAGCAGTTAGGGGCAATCAGGCAGGCGAGTGGTTGGGAGCCAGCAGTCCGGATTGTGAGAGGGATGTCCGACTGCTGGTTTAGGCCCAATCCCACAGGGGCCAGGCCTAAACCAGCAGTCAGACATCCCCCAAGGGGTCCCAGATTGGAGAGGGTGTAGGCTGGGCTGAGGGACACCCCCCAGGTGCACCAGGCCTCTAGTAAAAATATAAAGATAAAAGTAAGAGAATGGAAAAATGCATACCATGAAAACATAAATAATAAAAAAAGTTTAAAAAACTGAAGCAGCTATCTTAATATCAGACACAGTGACTCCAGAAAAAGGAAAATTATCAGAGATAAAGAATAATCTTTATAATGATGAAAGGGCCATCTTATCAAGATGACATAACATAATAATCTTAAATGTATATGTACCCAATAAGAGACTACAAAAAGACATGAATAACAGAACTAAAAGGAGAAATATATCCATTTATAAATATTGTTGGAATTAATACTCCTCTTTTAGTAATTGATAGAAATATAACTGAAAATCATTATGTATAAAGAAGACTTGAAAAACACTATTAACCGAGAGAGACCAAGATGGCGGCATAGGTAAACACCGCAGACTGCTGCCGCAAACAACCACTTCAAAAATACAACTAAAAGACGGTATCAGACACAGTGACTCCAGAAAAAGGAAAATTATCAGAGATAAAGAATAATCTTTATAATGATGAAAGGGCCATCTTATCAAGATGACATAACATAATAATCTTAAATGTATATGTACCCAATAAGAGACTACAAAAAGACATGAATAACAGAACTAAAAGGAGAAATATATCCATTTATAAATATTGTTGGAATTAATATTCTTCTTTTAGTAATTGATAGAAATATAAACTGAAAATCATTATGTATAAAGAAGACTTGAAAAACACTATTAACCAATGTGACCTAATTGACATTTATACTTATAGACTACTATACTCAACAATCGCAGAATATACATTTGTTTTTGTGTTCATAGAATATTTAGTAAGATGGACCATATGCTGGGAAATAAAAGAAGTGTCAATATATTTCAAAGGATTGAAATCTTATAGATATATTTTCTAAGTTTTATGGATTTAGTAAGAAATCAATAATAAAAAAATATTTAGAAAACTCATGTTTGGAAATTAAACAACATACTCAGTGGGCAAAGAAGAAATAAGAAGATAAGCTAGCAATTATTTTGGAATTGAATGGTAATGAATTCATAACATACCAAACTTTGTGGGATTTCAAACAAAAAAAAAAGAAAGAGCTGAAAGAAAAATTTGTAGCTTGAAATGCTTGCATAAGAAGAAAAGTTCTCAAATTAATGATGTGTCTTCTTTAAGAAGGTAAAAAAAAGAAAATAAAATTAAGTCCCAAAAAAAGTAGAAAGAAATAAAAGAGTGAAAAATCAATAAATAAATAAACAAATGTTGAACAAAATTAATGAAACCACAAGTTGGTTTTTGCAAAGATTAATAAAATTGGAAAACCCCTATTAAAAAATAAAATAAACATTGCAAATCAATATCAAAACGGAAATGAAGACATTAAATATTGCTCTCACATAAATTAAATGGATAAAAAAAGATGTGCTATAAATAATTTGATGCCAATTAATTTTGACAACCTAGATGAAATGAACAAAGGTGTGAAAGACAAAATTAAAATCCTTCCACATAGGAACTCCAGGCTCAGGTGGAATCACTGGTAAATTCTATCAAACATTTAAAGGACTAATACTACCCTTAAATTCTTTCTGCAAATGAGAGAAAAGAGAACACTCTGGAACTCCTATTAGGAGATTAGCATCACCTTGATACCAAAACTGGACAAAGATATTACAAAAAAAAATAATAAATCTAAAGATTCTTATTCATAATATCCTAAAACCTTAAACCAAAACAGACCTCAACAGATGAATGAATAAACAAATTATAGTATACTCAGAAAATGGGGTACTACTCTGCAATAAAAGGAAATTTATTCATGCAACAGCATGAATCTTAAAAAACATGCTAAGCAAAAGAAATTGGATGCAAAAGAGCGCACTGTGATTCCCTTTATGTGAAGTTCTTTTAAAAGGGCATGTCTAATATATTGTGATAGAAATCACATTAATGGTTACCTGAGGCAGGAGGTGTGTGTGCGGGGGTGGGTGGGGTGGTGGTAGAGGGTATATACGAGAAATTTTATAGGTAGGTAATTTTTTAGAAATGTTGATTGGGGTAGTGGTTACATCAGTGTGTACATTGGCAAAGCTTATCAAACTGTATACTTAAAGTGGGGCATATGTATCTCAGTAAAGTTGAGTTTTTAAAAAACTGTATCTTTGCATTTTATCTTAGTTATTGCATTTTGGAGGAGCATGCGTGTGGAGGTGAAGTAGCCACTGAGAGTCCAGAGTCTGACATGATACAAGTACATGGTAAATTCCTGATAGTTTACAACAGATTGTCCTTGATGCATGAGGTCTCAGCTATTGTATCTGATTGTCTATTTGTGTTCTAGTGACTGCATTGCAAACCTATAGAAATGATTTCAGCACACTAAAGGATTAAGACTTAAAAAAATGGCTACCACACATAATTCACAAAATATGGATTCCTCAAGGCATAAAGATTATTACATTCCTATCCATTAACTACCTGTGAACAAATTTATAAAACATTATTAAAATTATGAACCAAAGGTCAATTTTCCTTTTCACTTTTTTAAATAGTTGTGAGAGCTGCTGACCATGTTGCATAAGAAACAACTATAAAGACTGTGTTCTAATCAAGCAAAATTTATAACATTAATTAGGCAATTGTTTAATGAGATCCATAATTGTTACTGTTCTCCATGATAATTACCCATAAGACTAAGCTATTCACATGAATGTCTCTATTATTAAAGTAGACCCTTGCCATTCACAGATTTAACATTGCTGGTTTTAACTGCTCATGAGTGAGTTTAAAAGGTTATGACAACTACTAATTTGTAATTTTGTTGAGACAAAAATGGAAATCAAGACCTGGGATGTTTTTGCAATGGGATAATTTTTTAGCTAGTTAATGAGCTTAGCAATTGCTCAATATCCACCTTTCAATGTGTCTTTATCATTATCAACCCTGAGTTTTAAAAAAGATACGGGCATTTAGAGATGTATTAGTAACATTTTCAAAAACCTATGCATGTCAAGGGGGGTGCTGTATTATTAATCAACTTTTTAAAAAATTATAAGCATTTCCTTATTATTTTTTAGTTAGCTCTTTGTTCTCTAGTGTCTGCAATCACTCATGATGGATACAGATTGCCACTACACATCGTACAGGTTAAATGTACAAAGTCTGTGTGACCTTGTCCCCCAAGAATTGAGATTTCCTTACAACTCCTCTTTCTGAAAGTCTGGGAAGTAAGGTTCACGTCTATGTTCTGTGCATGCATTCCATCCTATAAATGATTTCCTGTGGACCCCCTAAAAGGCTGACAGGGAGGTTCCCCCAAACCTCACATGTTGCTATCACAGAGAAGATGCTCAACAAACACTTGCTGACATACTATCCATGCACAGGAGGTTTTGGTGCTGCAGCATGCTGGGAAACCTGTGCCAGTTGGACTACAAACCTTGGGGCCTGAATCCCTAACTGCAAGGACCACACTCTTCTGTTCCCTGTCCCTTAAGTGAGGTGTTGTACAAGATGCTTTACATGGGCTCCTATTCTTATACTATCTCCTTGAAGGTAATTTTATCACTGGTGCCATCATAAAGATGAGGAAAAGCTTAGGCTTAGAGAGATGAAGCCATGATCCCAAATTCATAGAGCTGAGATTCAAACTCATGTTTATGTAATGCCAAGGTCTATGTCTTAAACCATCACACAAGAATGCCTATCTTGAGTATAACCAGTCTCTTGCCAACTAGACAGCAGAAAGGGACTGAAAAGCAGGAAGATGAGCATATCAAAGAAGAGAGGGCAGAAGACTGAGGAGAAGACTGGCCATGCTCAGTACTCGCCAGCATTGCCACCTGCTCTGGGTTCTCCGCATCTGCACTGGCCACGTAGACGCTCTGGCCTGCATTATTCCATCTCCTGCTTTGGCTCCAGCCTCCACTAAAGGAGAACAAAGGCAAGGCTTTTCTTGAGCAGTCTGAGACTCTCAGAGATTTTTTTTTCTTTTAATCTGCCCCAGCCCATGGTCATTTGCTAGAGGATACTTCAAAAAAATTAATTTAGAGGGCATTTTCCCCACCATTTTGTTGTTGGTTGATATCCTGCAGTGATATAGTTGGCACCTTAGAATGCAATGTCTAGTCCCCTCGTTTATAATATTAAAGATTGCAATGAGGCAGTAACAAGAAGACAGGACTACAGAATGTCCTAGTGGCAAATTTCAAATGTAGGCTTAAGACATGAGGTTGATTTATAAACAGAAGAATATTGGATATTTAATCCCACAAGGCAGCACTGGAATTTTCTCAAGTCACTGCAGAATTATAACAAGCCTAGTTGTTGTTGAAAATCTGGTCTTATCCAAAAGGAAGTCGATGTTCTTTCTTATCAATGATAAATAAATTTCATTACTTCTACAGAGTATACATTCCAGATTTTAATTTTCCAAAGTGAAATTTGATATGACACATTTTAATAAAATTTCCTATCTTGGTTTTGGCCTTGCTTAATCCTTACATTAAAGTGCACAGGAAAATGATATTTCACCTAAATTGTAATATGTATGCAAAGCCAAATATCTAATTAAAGCAGACAGATGATAAAGGCGATGGAAAATGATTTGCAGGCAAACTAGAAACACACAAAGAAGCCTAAAATGTCCCTAACCATAAATCCTAACTGTTTCTAGGGCACAAATCAAATGATTATGTATTCATAAGCACTATTTCCCATAACAAGTAAATACCTGCACATTTTAACATCAGAAGGCTACTCTGTCCTTGTCACATCTGTGCTCTTCAAACCCATGCCCAAATGCTGCACTGGATTACCCACTTTATCTCCAAAATTGCCCACAAGGTAAACTTTCAATTCAGAGCTGATCATGTAGTTTAATCCATGTACCCAAACACCCTCAAAGGTGTTAACTGTCTCTCTGTATCAGGCACAGTATTGTATCCCAAGCCACTAAGCACAGAAATATTATCCATCACACTGAATATACTACCTTGTGAAAGCATGCTTCTTGAGAGTCCACATGACAGAAAACATTCCTTTTCTGGCTTAGTTGCTGTAATGGTCAAAATGTTACATGCTAAAATAAAACCAAATCTAATTCCTCTCTGGAAAACATTATTATGGGCCTTCCCAAACCTCATCTTTAATCCAGCAGCTAAGTTCCTTAACTCGTGGCACTGGTAAAAGATAACTCTGGTAATACAAACTTCTATGTGGTTAATAGTTTATGCTATTCTTAGCAAAAAGAATTTAAAAAACCGAACCCTAAAAAGAACTTCCTAATATCTTCACTATTGAACCTATTTTAGACTGTGAAAAAAAAGGTAATATACTAAATGTAGAACACCACTCTCCTTATGTTCTTTCCTATTGAAAGGTGAGACAATACAGGATTGACTTCCCTTACCAATAATCTACATTTTCTATTGAGGGTGTGACTAAAAAAAGTAGAGAATGACATATGGGAGCACTTGAATTTTCTCAAGTCACTGCAGAATTATAACAAACCTAGTTGTTGTTGAAAATCTGGTCTTATCCAAAAGGGAGTTGATGTTCTTTCTTATCAATGATAAATAAATTTCTTTATCTGTTTGCTTAATGATTACTATCCCATAAACTAAATAAGGAATCTCTTGAACATATTTAGTTAATAATTGCATGTATTTTTCTTCATGGTTTTAAATTTAATTGAGTGGTATTTTTTTATTTTTATTTTTTTACTATTTTCCTGAAAGAAAAAAAAATAGATAACATAAACTTTTTCTCCTTCTGAAGGAAGATAATCTAGTAACAGCACAGAAAATGAGACAAAGAAAAATCACCTGCTATGGAAAGCTAATATTAATCTCAGGGACACCAATTCTGTACATAGAAAACCCAGAGTAGGTAGTTTTACTTGAATTAGAGAAGTGACTATAATCTCAGTTTGGCATTTCCCTGCACATGGTTGCTAAAGTCTTAAGCGACTTGCACAAAGGCACCGTAAGTGGGAATCCAAGCTCATGAGATAAGCACAGCCAGATGATGCCTCAGTGATTAGAAGGAAGGATCCCAGCACTGTGGTTTGAGGAGAAAAGTGAACCAGAGGAGACAGAGGCAGGAATCCTGTCTTGAGATCTGAAGGGGATTTTGCTCTGCTGTCTATGAGAACTGAGCGCTACAGAGGTACATTTAAGTCTTCTCTAATGGACTAGAAATTAATAGTCTGCCCTCTGAAACACCCTCATCATGAATAATACTCTACTAATGGGGATGCAAAAGAACTTATGGGCCCCTGCTCTCCAGGAATTTTTAATCTTGTTTCATGTGGCTCTTCTTCAGTTTGAATGCAACCTCCTTAAAATTGGGAAGCCTGTCCTAGGTTTTTACTTTTTCTTTACTATCACCATACCCAGGTCACTGCAGGGATATGAAAGCTGGTGATCTGATCTGCTTAGATGCCCAAATCACTACAGATCCCCAATTTTTATCTGAATCTTTTAGGGATGGATATATTTGGAATTCAGAATTTTTCAGATTTTTAGAAAGGTGATAGGTACTTATTCCATATATTTATAAAACATCTCTGGTACAAAAATCCCATAACCAAGCATATAAATATTTTTGTAGTGGAAATATGAATATCCTCCATTAAGTGAAGAAAGTAGTGAATATATATAATTTCAGGGGAGTCAGCAGTTCAGATCAGATTGTGGTACAAAATGAGTCAGGAAAAACATCAGGTGCTTGGCAGTGTTGATAGCAGATTGTGGAGCTGTAATACCTATCACAGAATGACAAGACTTCAGAGGCCACAATAAGCAAGGGAAGCTACGGAGAGGTGGAGGCTGAACAGGATTAGTGAGGAGCCAGCCTTTACTGGTGAGATGGGGAACCCATGTGACCACACTGAGGACACTGGGCTAGATATGGTGGGGCCCATCCCCAAGGGCCAGACCCGGAGTTCCAAGTCTCCAGAACAGGGGTGGGGAACCTTTCTCCTTCTGAAGGAAGATAATCTAGTAACAGCACAGAAAATGAGACAAAGAAAAATCACCTGCTATGGAAAGCTAATATTAATCTCAGGGACACCAATTCTGTACATAGAAAACCCAGAGTAGGTAGTTTTACTTGAATTAGAGAAGTAACTATAATCCCAGTTTGGCATTTCCCTGCACATGCTTGCTAAAGTCTTAAGCGACTTGCACAAAGGCACCGTAAGTGGGAATCCAAGCTCATGAGAGAAGCACAGCCAGATGATGCCTCAGTGATTAGAAGGAAGGATCCCAGCACTGTGGTTTGAGAAGGAAAGTGAACCAGAGGAGACAGAGGCAGGAATCCTGTCTTGAGATCTGATGGGGATTTTGCTCTGCTGTCTATGAGAACTGAGCGCTACAGAGGTACATTTAAGTCTTCTCTAATGGACTAGAAATTAATAGTCTGCCCTCTGAAACACCCTCATCATGAATAATACTCTACTAATGGGGATGCAAAAGAACTTATGGGCCCCTGCTCTCCAGGAATTTTTAATCTTGTTTCATGTGGCTCTTCTTCAGTTTGAATGCAACCTCCTTAAAATTGGGAAGCCTGTCCTAGGTTTTTACTTTTTCTTTACTATCGCCATATCCAGGTCACTGCAGGGATATGGAAGCTGGTGATCTGATCTGCTTAGATGCCCAAATCACTACAGATCCCCAATTTTTATCTGAATCTTTTAGGGATGGATGTATTTGGAATTCAGAATTTTTCAGATTTTTAGAAAGGTGATAGGTACTTATTTCATATATTTATAAAACATCTCTGGTACAAAATCCCATAACCAAGCATATAAATATTTTTGTAGTGGAAATATGAATATCCTCCATTAAGTGAAGAAAGTAGTGAATATATATAATTTCAGGGGAGTCAGCAGTTCAGATCAGATTTTGGTACAAAACGAGTCAGGAAAAACATCAGGTGCTTGGCAGTGTTGATAGCAGATTGTGGAGCTGTAATACCTATCACAGAATGACAAGACTTCAGAGGCCACAATAAGCAAGGGAAGCTACGGAGAGGTGGAGGCTGAACAGGATTAGTGAGGAGCCAGCCTTTACTGGTGAGATGGGGAACCCATGTGACCACACTGAGGACACTGGGCTAGATATGGTGGGGCCCATCCCCAAGGGCCAGACCCGGAGTTCCAAGTCTCCAGAACAGGGGTGGGGAAGCTTTTTCCTGCCAAGGGCCATTTGGATATTTATAACATCATTCACGGGCCATACCAAATTGTCAACTTAAAAATTAGCCTGCTATATTTGGTCAAACCTCTAATTAACTCACCCCTAATGCCTTGGCAGGATTAGACCAACTGATTTTGCAGGTCTTATACGGCCCGTGAGCCAGGCGTTCCCTATACTTTCTCCAGAGCGACATAGTGAAAGTGGGCTTGATAATTTTAAATCTGACCAATGATGATGATGATGATGATGATGGTGTAGGAGAATTTAGCATTTTACTACTAATAGTGGGAACAGAGAAGGGGACATGAGAGGAGGCAGAAAACACCAACAGACCTATAGACCTAAATCAAGGCTGCGGATGCTGCAAACATATCCAAAAAGAGAGACCAGGAGGAAAAAAAGGAGACATGCAGGCCACATACTTCATTACAGTTTTATGGGAGAGAAGTATGTTAATCTGTGAAAAGGAAAAGTGTGGATAACAGCAGAGGTTGTTACTATAGATTGAGGGGAATTGTGAAAAAGGTCACACCCCACCCAGGAAAACAGAACATAGATTTTTCAGAAGCATGATAAAAGGAGAAAGAAATATCAGCCTAACTATAGGAGGGAGTATATACAGGAGCTGGCTCATCTTGATGAGAGGACAGAGACTGTAAAAGTCTCCAGGTAGCGAGTGAGCAGTGCATGTTACAGATATTGAACCAGTTGTGAGGTTCGGGAGGAGTACAGGGATAGATAGGACACAGGGAAAGTGGGTAGGACTTTATGGGCCCCAATGAATGATAAAGGCAAATCAGAGTTGAATCAAGACATTCTGATTGAAAGCATCTGAGTGAAAGATCTAGAAGAGGCGAAAGTTGTTCAAGGCCTGAAAATGACTAGATGCAACAGAATGGGAGGGGTTAAATGTTATCACATGGAGGGAAATGCATGTGGAGATGAGGAGCAGCTGGAGGTTCAGAAATAAACCTCCTTGTTCACAGAGATGAAGCATGTTGTATTAAAGAAGAGTGGCATGCACTTGGAAGAGGAGTCATGTTTTCCTAGCAGACCAGCATGGTAACACATCAGAGAGTGAGCACCATCTGTGTATTAAAGGGAAAGACATAATGTTTGCTTTTGATTGTAGCCTGGTTTAAAAAAAAAACAAAAACTGTTGCATTTCTATGTAAGGTGCTTAGAGGAGAGGAGGGAAAGAACATATATAATGTAAGTGGCTTCAAAAGCTGCAAACATTTTCTATTACTTTTCCTCCAAAGAAGCTGGGAGTGCTTCGCCAGAATCTCATTTTTAGTTTAAAAGGATTTGGGGAAACTCAGCAATATGGGTGGAACAAAGGTTCTCCAGAAGATCTGTCCGGATGAATTTCAGAGTAAGTCTAGGTGCTCTGCTGTGTTCACAGAGCACAGGAGGGCTCCAACCAATGTGTATTGCAATTGCAGATCAAAGAAACTGGCCAACAGGACAAATACCCTCCTGGTAACAATTTGTGGGTGGAGAATTCTCTAACAGATATTATGACACCATTAAAGATGAAGGTTTTACTGCTTAGCCTGTTCAATTATTGAACGTAAAGACCCTCTTTAATTGTCTCCTTCTAAAATCAATTTTGAATACTATTATCATCATATATTCAGTATCATTTGGGGAAATATAAAATTTTTTAAATGAGTACATAAGGAAGCTACTTAATACATATTTCTTTTCTGTGACACAGAATCCAGGCTAACTTTAGACCCTTTAAATGTGTACAAGTTAGATGGAAAGGTGTATATTTTCAACCATCTTCATTTAGATTTAAACATGTTTATGACATTTCAAGCTTATCTTCATTTATGAATATGCATTTTAACTTAGCATGATTTAGGCTTTTGCATCAAAGTGACAGGGCCCAGAAGGACACACAATGTGTGGTGACGTGTGTGCACATGCATGTGTAGCTGAGGTGGGTAACGGTGGTGAGATGCTAGAATAAGGAAGAAAAAGGATTATGGAAAGCAGCAGCTGCCAGACACACAAGGAGAAAAGATCAGCACTAAGATTAGAGGGCTTAAAATCTACTTGTAGAACTCATAAAGAAAAGTCATAAAATATGGCAAGTATTCAGGCAAAGGATGTATAACAGTACATCCTTTTATTTTTAAAATACCATTTAGCCCTGGCCAGTGTGGCGCAGTTGGTTGGAGTGTTGTCTGTGTACTGAAAGGTTGGGGGTTCGATTCCCAGTCAGGACACATACCTAGGTTTTGGGTTCGATCCCCAGTAAGGGCACGTATGGGAACTGATCAATGTCTGTCTGTCTCTCTCTCCTTTCCCCTCTCTCTAAAATCAATAAGCATATCCTCAGGTGAGGATTAAAAAATAATAAAATAAAGTACCATTTTAGTTGAATTTGTATTCAGTTCAAAACAAGAAGGGCTCAAAATATTTAGATGGTTAATGCCAACCAAAATGTCTGAATGTTTCCCTACTTTGAAATGTTGGCGGGAGGGGGGCGGGGGATCTACCTCAAGTACTTGGCTACAAATCTGTGCAACAGACTTTAAACAGGCAAGTCGCATGACGAAGTGAGTTGTTCTGAGAAAATACATGCACTTCACATTGTAGCTAAACTCTTTTATTTTTAACTTAGTAGGGGATGACATATATTTCAACTGTTTTTAATTTAAGAGGTTTTTTTCTCTCCCTATGAGGTTCCACCCATATGTGCACTGGAGTCATATGATATCTCCTTATAAATAGCTTTCAAATGGCAACATGCACCGCATATGGAGCCCTGTTCCATGCAGATGCAAAGGCACCTGATGTGTTGGGAAAGGATGATGTATTAAATTGCAGCAGCTGAGCATCTTCTGGGTACAACCCCAGGGGCTGTGGGCTAACACAGCTACATAAGTCTAAGACTGTCCTTAATAATTGATGAATCCAAAGCAGCAGACTTGCTTAGCCCTTTTCATCTGAAGAATTCTAAAATGTCAGTGCAAGAGGGCCTCAGGAGTTATTCAGAAACAAATGCCCGTCTTTTACATATGAGGAAACAGAGTTCCAGAGAGAGCGGTAAAGGGATTTCCCCAAGGATTCATTCATGACAGAGCTGGGCACGAATCTGGATCCACATTTCTTGACTCCCAGGCCAGGGATCTCTCCGGGATTTGCAATGTGGTGTGGACACTCGATGTGGTGTGGACTCTCAAATACCGGAGAGATCCCTGGTTCTAATCATGGCTCTCCTAGCTGGGCAACACTGGTAGTTATTTGATGCTCTGGGCTCCAGTGTGCTCATCTGAAAGTGGAGGATAATACTAGCATGGTATTACAAGGTTGTCAGGAGGACCGCTTGAGTTAATACATATAAATCACTTAGGACAATGCCTTGCATTTAACAAAAGCTAAATAAATGTAAGTTCTCATTAGTAAGTGCTACTATTTGTTCTCTCAAATGGTAGTCAACAGGGAATAGAAGAGCCCAAACTTAGAAGCCCTTTCCTGGAAATGACCTTGGGGAAAAATTTAACCCCTCAAAGCCTTCATTTTCTCATCTACAAAATAAGGAAAATAGTAATTCCTACCTGACAAGGTGACTGTAAGGATTAAGTGAGATACTTCATGCAAAATGTTTACAACAGTGCGTGGCAGATAAGTGGTCTCAGTACAGTGGGGCCTTGACTTACAAGTTTAATTCGTTCCGTGATGGAGCTCATAACTCAAATTACTCGTATGTCAAATCAAAAGTGAACAAGTGAGACACGTGATGCTGGGCTGATGTTGTGGCGTTCACTGTGACATTCGCTGCGCCAACTAGCGGTGGGGTATCTGAAGCTGGCTCGTAACCCGAATTTTAGCTCGCAACTCAAAGCAAAAAATCGGCCAAGAGACGGCTCGTATCTCAAAAAACTCATTAGTCGGGACACTTGTAAGTCAAGGCCCCACTGTAATTAATAGGTATTATTCACAATACAGTAATTCAATGAAAGCTTTTACCAACCTACTTCCTCCCTATTCACTACCTTTCACCTGTCTCCATCCCTATGCCCCAAAAGAAGAAAAGAGTAGGGAATTTTTTTTTAATTCTTCAATATTAAATAAGGGAAGGAAGAAAAAAGTTTCACAAATAGGATTTAATTTACTATATAAACAGCCAAATTTATCTAATATATCAGAGGCTAACAGCTGACATTTGAAGATAGGAAAAAGTGGATGCCTGAGCACACTTTCAACTCACCAGAATGCCATTTAGGGCCTTAATGTAGCATAGCATAATTTTGCTTAAGTGCAGAACTAGCCAATAAATGAACAAAAAGACATGCTTTCCTGTCACACGCTGTTAGTGACAGTGTACACTGGTATAAAGTATAAATTTGTTGGCAATAACCATCAAAATAAAAATCCATATACCCATTAATTTTTCACTTAGAGAATGAACAGGTATGCTTCCATGTGTATAAAAATTTGTTTTTACAAGTTAATCAATGCAGCTGAATGTAAAACTGTTTCCCTAATTCTTAGTTCCAGATTCTTGGCATCTTTCCAGTCTCTAGTCATATGTACCTATCATCGAGGATTTTAATGCAGAAGTGATATCCTCCCATTAGACCTTAGAAGTTAAAGAAATGAATAAACAGCTTTAAAGTATGCTATGCTAACCGTGCTTACAATATACTAATTTTCTGTGATAGCGCATTTTACTTACCCTTGAGCACAATTTGCTACAGGAAAAAATATATTTATTGACAATATCACAATATCATGCTGTATCATGCTTGATGTCAAATTTTAATTCTATAGTATCAAACATTTGGGGGAATAGGAAAGCCCAGTCTTCAATCCCCATTAGATGAAGAATTAGACATCTATCCACAAACAAAAACAGCTCAGGGAGTGCCCAGGAGTCCATTTAAGAAACTTCAGCAGAACAAACCACCTGAGGATAGCCTTGGGTAACAGCAGGAAAAGGGAAGGAAGGACGGCTTAATCCTGCTGGCATCACTCCATCCCCCAGGCCAGTGCTGTTCAATGAGAGAGAACTTTCCAGCTAGAAAGAGTTCCCCTTCTGGGAAAGGGAGGGTGGGGTGGACAACCAGATTCCCCAGCCTTTTGGGACACCCCACAAAACTTCGGTTTCACCCCACCCAGAGACTGGCAAAGCTGAGATGTATAGAGACAGCCAGGAATAAGGAAGAGTGGGGGCTACCAGTATCTGCCATGCAACCCATGCAACCAGTTCCCAGTGACCAGCTCTGCAGAAAACCCCAGAAGTTTCCATCACTGAAGAAACCAGAGCGAACACAGCCACTGCAGATTTTACCAGTTTTCACCTCCAGTATTCATGTTTGCAGACCACCAGCCACCTGAGTGCTTCCTCATTCCTCAGCCTCCATGACTTCATTGTAGCCCGAGGTTCCCCTCAACAGCAGCCAGCCCAGGCCTGTGTGGCCACATGAGTACAAGGCACCAGCCTAGAACTCTGTGGCTGAATCCCACCACAATGCACGCACCTGGAGGTAATTCCTTAAGCTGATTCATGTTTGCAGACCACCAGCCACCTGAGTGCTTCCCCATTCCTCAGCCTCCCTGACTTCATTGTAGCCCGAGGTTCCTCTCAACAACAGCCAGCCAGGCCTGTGTGGCCACATGAGTACATGCACTTGCACACCACCAGCTCATGCCCATCACTGGCCTCCACTGCTGTGTATGCGGCCCTGGCAAGATCCTGCAGTCACAGACGTACACACTGACAGTCAAGGCCCCTCACAGATGCTTGTGGCCCAGATTCAGCTCTCTCTCTCGTCACTGCCCTATACCACTAGGCTTACCCATAGGACTTACGGGACACCATTAGGGTCAACAATCACATATGCATTCCTGGAATCCCAGAAAGAAAAGAGAGAGGGGCAGAATGCTTAAGTAAAGAACTAATGACTAAGAAATTCCCAAATCAGGGGAGATTTGGGCATCCAAGTTCATGATGGTAATAGGTCACCCCATCATTTCAATTCAAAATAATTTTGTCCTAGTCACATTAAAATAAAACTACATAAAATCAAAGTAAAAAAGGTCTGTAGGAAAAGCATCTAGATTAAAAAAACACACATATGTGCTTGATAATTGCAGTTTAAATGACTTAAAAGAATTTTAAGAGTTTTAGAAATCAGATTCAGGACTAATTAAGTTGAAAGTTTAGATTTCTGATTTTCTAGCCATTTTGGCTACCAAAAATGAAATATACTGCATTGTGAGGTAGTTAAGTTGTTTATGCAAGTGTTTTAATTTGACACTGGATGACTACCTTCTTGGAATACTGAAGAAAATTTTGCCTTGAGTGGGAGGCGGAGCTGTGGAACCTCAAATGGTGTTTCAGCTGCAGAGCAATGACTCAGATTTGCCATATGATGCCCTGACAACTATTCACATTCCTCCTTTTAAAAAATTAAGTATGATGGATCATGGGCAGTTAGTTCATTATGGAAAAAAACTACCATCCAGAACAGGATTACTCAGTTGTAGAGAACTTTAAAATTGTAATGGTCATGAGGGTGAGAGATTACTCTCTGGAAACAATTTTGATGCTTCTACTTCTAATTACATATAGTATTTTGAAACAGAATGACGGAAAATAATAACTAAAACTAACCTAGTACAAACTGCTTTTATAGAAACTAAATACAAAAGTAGACTTATACAAGGTAAATTGAAGTTATTATTAATTATAATAACAACACTTAGTAAGTCAGTCTTTTTAATCTTTTTTAAAAATATATTTTATTGATTGTTTACATAGAGGAAGTGAGAGGGATAGAGAGTTAGAAACATTGATGAGAGAGAATCATAGCTCAGCTGCCTCCTGCACACACCCTACTGGGGATGTGCCTGCAACCAAGGTACATGCCCTTGACCGGAATCGAACCCGGGACTCTTCAGTCCCCAGGCCGGTAAGCCAAACCGGCTAGGGCAGTCTTTTTTAATCTTAGCCTACCTAATGGGTGTGTAGTAGCATTTTATTGTGGTTTAATTTGTATTTACTTCAGGATTAATGATGCTGAGTATCTTTTTTCTTTGAGCATCTTTTCACGTGCTAATTAGCCAATAGCATATCTTTCTTAATGAAAAGTTTATAAATAAAATATTTCTGTCCACTGAGCTGGCATGGCTCAGTGATTTAATGTCAACCTATGAGCCTGGAGGTCATGGTTCAATTCCTGATCAGGGCACATACCCAGGTTGCACATTCTATCCCCAATGTGGGGCATGCAGGAGGTGGCTGATTGATATTCTCTCTCATCATTGATGCTTCTCTGAATCCTTTCCTCTCTGAAATCAATAAAAATATATATTTTTAAAAATTCTGTTCACTATTTAAAAATTGGGTGCTGTCTTCCTGTTATTGTATCTGAATTGTATCTAAATACAATTCCTTTGTCTGATTTATGTGTTGTAAGTATTTTCTCCCAGTCTGTTGTTTGCCTTTGTTCTCTTAATGGTATCTTTCATAGCTCAAACAGCTATGAGATTATATTATAATTTGCATTTTAATAAGAACTTTTAACAAAGTTAAATTTATTATTTTTTATATCTCATTTTGTGTTATAGTACAATTAATTTGTTTGGTGTGTGTGTGTGCACAGGCACACATGGTTTCCGGTTTTATATGTAGTTCACATCTCAGCAAGATGTGAAAATTTTCAACTTTGTAAATTACCCTTTCTTGTTATTTTAATATATTTTTATTGATTTCAGAGATGAAGGGAGAAGGAGAGAGAGAGAGATAGAAACATCAATGATGATTAAACAATAAAGAATTTTTTAAAAAAGAAACATCAATGATGAGAGAGAATCATTGATTGACTGTCTCCTGCACGCCCTCCACCAAGGAGAGAGCCCACCATCCGGCATGTGTCCTGACCTGGAATAGAACCAGCAACCTCTTGGTTCTTGGGTCGCCACTCAACCACTGAGCCACATCAGGCCAGGCTACCTTTTCTTGAATATAGCCTGTAATTTCTTAGGTTCTGCTTAAAAGTAAAGCTACCATGGGAACACACACATCAGTAATAAGGCATTTAAAATGTTTCAAACAAATACATTTACATGGCATTTCTTTTAATAAATAGGAATGATGACCTAAATAATTACTGCCTACCAAACATTTGAAATGGAGATTATTATTTCTGTAAAGTACCAATGCATTTAAAACAGGAATCATTAAAAAGTTGAGTATTTCCTTTTAAAGACCTTTAACAATTCTTATTCTTCCAAAGTTACTTATGTGCATGAAATATTCTGGTTAGCAAGTTTATATCTCATCTAATAGGCACTGTAGTTAAAGCTACTGCAAGGATATCATTCAAAGTGTAGTTCAAGTTTTAGTATTTATGTGAGAAAACAGTCATAATTGTAAACCAACATAAAAAATGTATAATTTGCATTTTAATAAGAAAATATTTTTCTTCAAAAAACAGTAAAAAAATTTGAAGTAATTTTCGCTTTTTATAAAGACAATAATATCTGTAAAGGGCAATAAATCTTGAAATGAAACTCAATTAAACTATGTATAGAATCAGTTACCTCTAAAATACATGCTTCCTGTAAATATTACACTCAGAGTCACATTAAGATATCTATAGAGAACATTGGCTCCTAAGTAACACCAATGTTATTTTGCACTCTACCACCCGTATTATTTTCTTAGGAGAAAAAGACTCAAGAAACAGGATGAGAAGGGGCCTTCAAATTCAACGTTACTCCAAGTGCAGAAATGATTCCTGTAACAGACAACAAAGGTGGCGGAGTCCTTGAAACAAGGCCATTAGGAACTATGTATTACTTCTTGATGTATCAGCCTCATTATCAGACAGATCTAATTATTGGAAACATCCTTTAAGTGAAAATAAATGTTTTTATTTTTTAACTTATCTTTATAGTTGAAAGTATAACAGATTCCCCTCTTTTTTCACCCATTGATTCCCTCTACCTTGCTCCCACCCTCTCCCTCTGCCTTCACTGCACTATTGTCTGTCCATAGGTTATGCATATAAATTCTTTGGTTAATCTCTTCGTGCCCCCCGCCCCCCTTCCCTCTGAAATACATCACTCTGTTGAATGCTTCAATATTTTGTTCCTCAGTTTACTTTGGACCTGGAGAGTATTATGCTAAGTGAAATAAGCCAGTCAGAGAAAGACAAGTATCACATGATCTCACTTATATGTGAAACCTAAGGAAACATCTTTTTTCTATTGAGTATTCAAATCTATGTTCCTATGACCTTCACTTTCTAGTCCTGGCTCTGTTTTCTAAAACTACAAAGAAAAAGAATACTTTCCAAATCAGTGGAACAATAGGAAATCATCATGGATAAGCAGCCATGTCATCACAGAAGGGCTAAAATGAACTCTAGCTGGGTCTCCTGAAAAACAAGTAGGCCTAAAAGAATTCACTGTAAAGGATGATCCTGAATGTGTTACACATGTGTTTGGTATTCATCACCACACAAAGGTAAGGAATGTGAATGTGTAAATATGTACAGCAATGATTTCCACAGGCCTACTGATTTCTGAAAAATATTTACAAGGTAGCATCATGATTCAAACTGAAGTACCATTCCATATACATTGTTCCCTCCAAAAAGTGGGTTTAATGAATTCCTCAATGACAAAATGCTTTTTAATCTGAATTATATGATCAACTTTTTAATTTACATGCCCAAGGAAACACATATAGCACTTTGGGGCTTATTTCTTCTCAGAATCCGAGTCCCAAATAGCAAGCAACATATTAAAATAAAACATTGAGCCAACTACTTGCCTAGCACACGTTCCTAATTACGCATAGTTTAGTAAAGCAAACAAAGGGAGATTGCTGTATATAGAACTGAGGAGACGAACATCTTGGTTTGAGAATATGTGTCAAAGAATCAACAAAATAAATATGGGACCCTGCCACAACCAAACTTAACCGGTGGTGAAAACATGTCTCAGGGGGAAAGAGAGTGGTAACTGTGTCTACTCTTATCCTAGGAACAGAACATTTGTCCTATGGTAGTTTGGTAACTATGGAAACTCATCTGACAAGTTGCCAAGGGCAGACTGGGAGAAAGATTCCCATACTCATGTAAGAAAATGAAATAATTTTGTGGCTCTAGCTCAAATGACTAAGGTTAACTCATCCAAGGATAACAAACCTTTTTGTTTTGTTTTGTTTTTTATATGCTGATTTTTTTTTAAATTTAATTTTTGGCAGTTTAAAGACTTCTAAACCAATAAGCATCTTGAAATTAACTGAGTATTTCTAGCTGATTTCTAACTTGTAGCATTCAAAAAATTATGGCCTCTGCTTTATTGTTGTTTTTTAAGCCAATAAACTCTTCAGAAACATTTAAATTAATTCATTCAAACATGCTTTCCTCATATTTAAGAGGTTTCAAACATAAAATACATAAAATTTTATTTTAATGAAAATGTATTCTAATTTAATTTAATTTAAGACATCTGAATAGATTCTAAAATAACCAAAAGTGTATTAAGTATTCAGTAAATCTGTCATTAAATGAACTTTGTTTTAAATGAAGTGATCAATTACCCGTTTTCTAGCTCTTCCTAAAAATATATTACACTCTTGTCTAGGTACTCCATCAGTACATGAAAGAGAATTAAAGTAAAATATTAAATATATGATATACTAGTATACACAGCACATCACAATATTAGAACCCAGGCTGCACTCCAAATAAGATCACCATCTCCAATTACATTTTGGAAACTGACTACATAACAAATACTTTAACTATAGTTCACATTGGTACATTATATTCTAAATTAGATATTCTAATTAGCTTAGGAAATTTTTTTAGAGGTTAAGATATAGAGAAAGATTAATTATGGGAATTATGGGAAAAAGGTACTTTGAATTGGAATGATCAGAATTGAGAAAAGGCATGGGGTAAGAGTGAGGGCTAGGGATGTCTCTTAGAGAAACAGCAGTCTCAAAATTAGGGGTAAGTGCACTTATATGCATACTGACACTAGGGTACAACTAAGTGAAATCAGGACCAACCTTGAAATTATAAATATAAGACTGCTATACCAACACACAAGGAGGATTCTGATATTAATCAACAGCCTGGGATAGCCTCCCCATCATGTTAACAGGTGGTAGTAAAAAATATTACTAAATGTTATCTCTATTAAACTCTATTATAAGTCTCTATGAATCTATTATTCTCTGATGTGAGGCACTGTGGCAGACATGAGGCCTCATTGGCATTACACACATTACAACATGAAGGTAGATACCCAAAGCAACTCTCCTTTTAGCTCAGTTCAATTTGACCAAGGACTCCATATTGAATTAACTTTAAAGGAGTTTAAAAATAAATCACTATAATTCACTAAATGAATGAATGAATTCTCTAAGTTTAGATGTATGGGTAACATTTATCTTAAATAATATATCATTTACATCTTTCTCTCAGAAGTCCATATGTGGCCTTTATCATTTATTTTATTTTGTTTTTAACATGTCGAAAGAACTTGAAAAAAAAAAAACCCAAAGAACACATATACAAACAATCTGCCAGGACTAAAATCAAGACTAAGTAGCCAAATTTAGAGTTAAATTGGGTTGATAATGTCTGTGTGAAATGATGTACAAATAATGAATAAATCCATTCTCTGAAAAACACTTTAGTTGCTTTGTTCTGAAAATTTACAATAACTCAGCTCTCTGTCCAGACTTCTCTGTACTTAAAATGAATCACTCCCCGAACAGAAAATCATGAGTGCTTTTAAACAAAGAAAACTATTAGATCCTCATAAATTTGGGAGGAAATTTCATTGTACTTAGCTGACTGTATTAAACTTCAATAGTTCTTCTACTTCTACTTACTCATAAGTCAATCAAGAGTCACCTGTAATTAAGACTTCTACTTCCCTGATGGCAGTGTGAACTTAACACAGGTCTCAAATAAACCACTCAAGATTTAATGTTCTGATTGCATCTCAAGTATGAATAGTCTGAATTTAATTCTTTAAAAATCAAGGCAAAAAACATAATTTAAGTAAATTAATGGTTATAATAATATCTTACTGCATGAATTCCCAAGTAGCGTTGAGCCATTAAAACAGTTTTCTTCCCCAAAGTTTAGCATTACATCTGAGTTAATGTTTCAGCTTTAACATGGCTTATGAGATGCTTTACAATATTTTGGTGGTAATGTTAAAAGAATTGAGGTCTGTTTCCAGTTATTACGAGTTGATAGTGATAATTCTTTGGAAATGATATTATAGATTGGCACTTTATTACATCATCTTGTTCAAATACAATGATGACTGGCAATACACTTTCCAAATTGTTTAAAATAAATTTCCTAAATGTTACACATGCAGAAGGAGGAGGTGACACTGTCCGATGTCTTCCCTGTTCACCACCAATTCCTGCAATTACCCTCAACAAGCTTGAGAAACTGTGATTTTATAAATAATTTTACTGTAACTGAATCTCAACAGCAATTTCATGATATTCTGAATAGCCTATGTGCAGAGCAGCTTATTAAATATCAAGAAAGGTTACAAAGGCAGTAGTAGTCATGGTTTCCACTTCTAAAGAGCTTATAATCAAGAAAATTGAAAAACAGGAGAACCACAAGTACACATGTATAAGTACAAATAGTATGTAATTTTTATAATGAATCAGTTATCATAACAGTGCTAAGGATTCAAAGCAAAGAAAGAAGATGGGATGTTTTAGCATAGATAGAACCAGGAGGAATTATAATAAAGTCTTACAAAAAGGTGTGAATGCTCAGAACATCTTAAAAAGCCAACATTTAATTCTTTTATTTTAATCATCTACTTTCTTTTATTGGGGACTAGAATGAAGCTAGCTATTTTAGATCATTTAATCTCCATAAAGTAATTCAATCAGTTTGAGAAATAGCTGTGAAGGAACTATTGCATAACTTAGTTTCGTGTTTTTGTTTTCCTTTCTTAAGACAGTCCTAACTTCCCTACTCAGACAGTTCAGCCACAAATCAGAAACAGGTAGCAATGAGAATTGAGGTCAAAGGATTTCAAGTCCTTTCTAAAAATCCCATGATTAATGCACTGATGCTGTTGATACCATTAAAAACACTGAGATGCAATACAACTTGGAAGCTTTGTTGTCTAGAAATTACCACTACAGCTTCCCAAGACTATTGTTTTATATTGATTTATTTATATTGATCAATTTATATATATTGATCAATATATACTTATATTGACATATATTTACAGTAAGTCTAAAATAAACTTTGAATATTTTTACAATCTTCAGCAAGTCAAATTCATTGGATCTCAATCTTCTTAACATATTTCGTACCGCTCAGGAGTTTTCTCGTGTTTCTTGCGCCATCTGTTAAGGACCGCTCACGAGTGTTCTCGTTTTTCACGCCCATGGAAAAAGGAGCAAATCTAGATACTTATGTAAATTTTGTTTGGTCCCTCTTCATAGAGGAAAATGTTTTACGCAGTACCATATGTTAAAAAAGTACTAGGAACTTTAATTGTTTAATTGTTTTTGTAAATAAAAATGTTATAATTATTGAAAAACAACACCTAAAGTGCATTATGATGATTTAAATAACGTGCAGTTTGCCCAAAAACGTGCGGTCCCTGGCGTATGTCTTAGAGATTTCTATGCGGTACACAATGTGTTAATTATAACAAGATTGTTAGATCACATTTGATTCTACTGAAGATAAGAGTTAACAAGACTCTAAAATAATTGTCCTTCCTACAACTCACTTATGTCCTATTTTAAATTTTTTATTAAGCTTCTTCTCTGTGCTAATTACTGTGGCTATACAGAGATAAACAGAACATATAGAGAGATACTGGCTACTTTAGTGCCATAGGTCACAAAACACTATTAGAGGTCAAGTCTTTCTAATAATTCCCATTTTTCAGGTGAGATGAGAATTACTCATACTGTTTCTATCTCCTAAGCATACAGAAACTGAAGGAACTTTAGTAGCCAATTTAAACCACTACTGTCTTTGAATTCACTAAATCTCCTTATTTATAAAATTTATACAGGAAAAATGAAATGGTGTATTATAAAAATAACTGTATTAATAGCAACTAACAAAAAGAGTACTAATTCCCCATTCCAGAAAGAAAGCATAGCATTACATTTTCATTATATAAATTGTACTTCATTAAAATTAAGAACTTCTGTCCTTCAAAAATCACTATTAAAAGAATGACAAGCAAGAGAATGGAAAAATATTTCCAAATCATCTATATCATAAAAGTTCTGTGGTCGTGACACTGTAACGGCAGAACGACCAAACAACTGGTCACCAGGCGGTGCATGGAGCACCGGGACTTGTGGCTTGCCCAGGGCAGGCTGGGCTCGCGTGGGGCTGGTGGGGCTCACACGGGGATGGCGGGGCTGGCACGGTGGAGGCGGGTCCCGCAGCCCACACAGGGTGGGTCTGGGGTCCTGCTGCTCACGCAGGGCAGGTCTGGGGTCCCGCCAGCGCGGCGGGTTGGGTCTCACGCTATTTCGTGTGCTGGGCCTCTAGTATATCTGATAAAGGACTTGTATCCAAAATGTCTTTACTGCTAGGGCTGCTATAACAAATTGCCATGGACTGGGTGGCTTAAAGAACAAATTTATTTCTCACAGTTCTGGAGGCTAGGAAGTACAAGCCTCATATTTGTCTAAGATTTTGGCTCTTGGTGAGGGCCCTCTTCCTGGTTTATAGACAGCTGTCTTCTTATATCTTTATGCTAGAAGCTCAGCGCGCGAAATCACGCGGCCTCACCCACCCGCACACATAGCCTGCTGGTGACCAGTCTTTGGTCGTTCTGCTGTGACGGCGTACCAACCAAGGGGTTTTTATAATAGAGATGGCAGAGAGCAGAGGGAGAAAGAAGCTCTCTCCTGACTCTTCTTAAGAGGGCACGAATCCCATCATGAGGGCTCCACCCTCGTGACCTAATTATCTAACAAAGGCTCCATCTCTAAATACCTTCACATTAGGGATTAGGGTTTCAAAATATAAATTGGGGGGGAGGGGGAGACACAAATACATAAAGAAATCTCAAAACTAAAAAATTAAAAAAAGAAAAAGAAGTAAATATTTAGACAGTATCTTCACCAAAAAAGATAAATGAATCACAAATCAGCAAATGAAAAAAGTTCTATGTATTAGTAACTAAAAAAAAAAAAAAAAAAATTAAAAATACAAATTAAAATCATAATGAAATACAAACATACATCTATTAGAATGCCTAAAGTTTAAAAAGTCTGATCATAGAAAGTGGTGGTTAGAGTATGGACCAACACATGCAAGCCTGGTGGGAACATAAATGGAAAAAAACACTGAGGATGACATTTTAGCATTTTCTTTAAATACATTTTAAGTTACCTTTACCATATGACCCAGTCATTTGATATCTAAGTGTTTAACCAAAAGAAATGAAGGCATATCCTATATAATAAAAGCCTAATTTGCTAAGTGTCCGGTCAGCCGTTCAACCAATCAAAGCATAATGTACTAATTAATGATATGCTAAGGCCACTCAACTGCTCACTATGACGTGTACTGACCACCAGGGGTTGACACTCCTACTGGTAGGTTAGCTTGCTGCTGGGGTCGGGCGGATCAGGACTGAGTGAGATAGGTCAGACACACCCTGGAGCCCTCCCATGGTTCCTCCCTGGATGGCCAATCTCCCACGTCCCTCCCCAGCCCCGATCATGCACCGGTGGGGTCCCTCAGCCTGGCCTGCACCCTCTTGCAATCTGGGACCCCTCGGAGGGTGTCAGAGAGCCAGTTTTGGCCTAATCCCACAGGCCAGGACAAGGAACACCACTGGTGCATGAATTCGTGCACTGGGCCTCTAGTATTTACACAAAGACATATGTAAGTGCTCATATTGTTTTGTAATAGCCCCAAACTGGAAACTATTCAAATATCCATCCACTAGTAAATAAATTTCAAAATTTAGTATATTTACAAAGTATACATATCTAGAAGAAATAACTATTGATCAACACAACATGAAGGAATCCCAAAATCATTATGTGGCAAGACCAAAAAAGAGAACGTAACTGTATGATCCTATTATATAAAATTCAAGAACTTGTAAACTAATACATGTAGACAGAAAGCAGATCAGTATTTGTTTCCCTAGGGATGTGAAAGGAGAGCAAAGATTACAAAGGGGTGCAATGAAACTTATGAAAATGATGGATCTGTGCATTATCTTTTTTATGTTGATATTTCCTGGGTCAGTTTGTTATGTATGCATGTATCTATGTATGTGCTTATGAATAATACATAAAATGTATCAAATTCACACTTTAAATATGTATAGTTTGTTGTATGCCAACTAATACTTCAATAAAATTATTTTTTAAAAAGATGTCATCGTAGGCATTTGTTTATTTGTCACTAAATATGTGAGGTCCATAAAGACATTAACTTTTTTATTTGCTTAATTAACTACGTATTCCCAGTACTGGAACATATTAAGCATTCAGGAAATGTTTGTTTGATAAATGAATGACAGTGAAAAAACAAACAAAACAAAACAGGACTATGAATAAAAAAATATAGACTCCATACATTTTTATTTCATTTCAAGCATTACTAAGCTTATAATAAAAGTATAAATAACTTACAAAAGAAGTAAAGGCTGAGTTTATATGAGTCAAAGTAGTATTAGTTTTATTATTCTACTATGTATATATAATAATTTCACTGCTTGCTCTCTTCAATATTTTTATTGGAAATTATATACTTTTTAAAGTTAACAATAATAATAAATATTGGAAATATATAGAGTTCACTAGATTTCAGGTACTTTTCTAGGGTGTAACATTTGGTAATTTATTAATCTCTAGAAATAATCTTATAGAGGAGGTTTTCTCATTTATAAGAATGCTGGAGGCCTACTATACCAATTCGTGCATGGGTGGGGTCCAGCCAGCCTTCCCTGATGGGGACGATTGGGCTAGGACAGTGCGGGGAGGGGATGTGGGAGGTTGGCTGGCCGGCCCCGACCCCGACCCCAATTGGGGTGGGGGAGTGATCAGGGGCCGGGTGGAGGGGCTGCAGGCCAGTTGGCCGGCTGCAGTGCATGTCATAGCAACCAGTTGTTCTGGTCGTTCCAACATTCAGGTCGCTTGGCCTTTAAATATACAGACTAGAGGCCTGGCCCACGAAATTCGTGCATAGGTATGGTCCCTAGGCCTGGCCTGCGATCAGGGCCATCTTCCCCAGCTGCCCGCAGTTGGCCCCACCCCACACCGCCAGCCACCCCTGTTTCCCTGTTCACCATTGGGCGATAAGAGACTGATGGCCAGAGAAAGGGACCAAAGGTCGGCCGTTCCACCTGTTCGCTGGCCCCGTCCCCCACCACCACCCACCCCACTTCCCTGTTTGCCATTGGGCAATCGGAGCCTGCCGGCCAAGGAAAGACACCAAGAGTGGTCAGTGTGCCTCATTGTGACTGGTGGAGCAGTCATTCTGGTTGTTCTGTGTTAGGGTCAATTTGCATATTACCCTTTAATTATATAGGAATAGAGGCCCAGTACCCTGATGGAGGAATCGGAGGGGTGGGGTGGGGGTCCTTGCTGGG
>NW_005353622.1:644182-645002 GCF_000412655.1 Myotis brandtii | reverse complement strand
GGGGGGCGGGGCCAGCTGGGGTGAGGGCGGTTTGTAGGCTGGCCACACCCCTGATCAGGATAGGGGTACCCACTGGGGAGCCTGGCTGGCCAGGCAAGGGGCTGTGGGCAATTTGCTGGCTGGCCACACCCCCCAATCAGGGTGGGGTCCCCGGGGCAAGGGGTCATGGGCGGTTTTCTGGCTGGCCACACCCCTGAATGGGGTGGGGTCCCTGCTGGGGGGTGGGGCCAGCCAGGGTGAGAGGCCGCAGGCAGTTTGCAGGCTGGCCATGCCCCTGATCGTGGTGGGGGTCCCCGCTGGGGGGCAAGGCCGGCTGGGGCAAGGTGCCATGGTCATTCTGGTCTCTGGTTGTTCTGGTCATTCTGCCGTTTTGGTCGCTGGGCTTTTATCATATAGGATTAGTCAGAGCTTTGATTTAGTAAAAATACCAATCTTTTATACTTCAAATGTTGCATCTATAGTTCATTTGAATATGTTATTTCAATATTATCTACATTAATAAAAGAGAAACATGGTAATTAGCGTACGACCGCTACCCTTTTCATTGGCTAATCAGTGAGTATATGCAAATTAACTGTCAGCCAAGATGGCGGCCGGCAGCCAGGCACTGAAGCGAGCACGAGGCTTGCTTGCTGCAGACTCCAACGTTCCCCGCCTCACTTGCCGGCCTCTCAGCTGCAACTCTAAGCAACTATATACTATGTTGCAAATAAGAAGGTAAACAAAACCCCAGAAAACAGCCGGACTGAAACCCAGCCGGACCGAAACATTGTATCCATGTTTTCAGCAGCGAGGCCTCAGAGCTAAAGCTGGCCCAAAA
>NW_005353622.1:618883-643085 GCF_000412655.1 Myotis brandtii | reverse complement strand
TTATCTCCCGAGGGGTCCCAGACTGCGAGAGGGCACAGGCCGGGCTGGGGGACCCCCCCTCCCCCGCCCCCCCGAGTGCACAAATTTTTGTGTACCGGGCCTCTAGTCCTATATAATAAAAGGCTAATATGCAAATCCACCGAACAGCGGAACGACCAGTTGCTATGATGCACACTGACCACCAGGGGGCATACGGTCAATGCAGGAGCTGCCTCCTGGTGGCCAGTGCGCTCCCACAGGAGGAGCTCTGCTCAGCCAGAAGCCGGGCTCAGGGCTGGCAACTGCAGCAGCGGTGGGGGAAGCCTCTCCCTCCTTCGCGGCAGTTGGACATCCCCCCGAGGGCTCCCAGACAGCAAGAGGGTGCAGCCCGGGCTGAACGATGCCCTCGTGTGCACAAATTTCATGCACTGGGCCTCTAGTTAGTTTTTAAATCACTATTTCATCCAAGCTTTCTTGCTTACAGAATAAGGCCCCACAATTCTTTGACTACTTGACTTATTAATTGCCATTGCCTATTAACTGGAGGCAACATGCAAGATAAAACCTTTTTGCTAATCAATGCTAGCAATACCCATTTACTTGAAGAATCCACTCAGTCATATAGTTTCCTGTAATTTGGAAGAAAAATGTTAACTCTTCTATCATTTTCCTTCCTCCTTCCCTTCTTCCTGACACCCAAACGGGTAACTACTGGTAGTATCTGGAAACATGTTAAAATATTCAGATCCTGGGGAAAAACCAGATCATCGATGATAATTAACACAAGAAATTTCACTCAAAAATATTATTGGACAATGGCAGTTGATGTGTTGGAAAGATGTGTGTGTGTGTGTGTTCCCTTGTCTATGCTTAAATAGACCATAATAAGACCAACAAGAACTCTATAAAAAGTGTTTTTTTTGTAGGAGGTGGTTTGGGTAGGGTAAATAGGAATGGAAATGGGAGTGATACATTAGAAACTACTCTTTTATATTGTTTTGTATGTATTATCTACTCAAAATAAAATAAGTAGAAACAATCTTCCTTCATAACACTATGCCATGAACATTTACAAAAATGTACTAAGGAATGTGATATATGACAGTGAATTATTGGGGGGAAAATCATAATTTTTCCAGACAGTAAATTGTGCTTAAGTACTGCCATAACTCCAGTCTGACTGATTAAACATTCCAGTCCAGTAATTCAGGTTCTTAAGAGATCTGTATTTTCCTATGCTAAAAAGCCACTGACAGAGAGGAGAAAAAGCACTATAGAAAACTCAGAAACTATAGAAAAATATAACATAAAACATGATATTCAGTTAAAAATCTAATACAAAGATAGTCACTGCCATCACTTTGGAATATTTGTAGAGAGTCTCTTGTTCCATTTTTCATACAAGATATATTCATATTTGATACATGATATTAGACGTATTGACCTTAAATATACTAAAATGTAGTCTCTGGGGTAAGAATATTCTAGAATAAACACTGTAGAAATTTTTTATACATTGAAAAATAAGAAATGAATATAAGACCAAAAGATTATTGTCCATACCAAAAAGTTGCTAAAAAAATTAACAAACGAAATTCAAAAAGTAACTGAAATTTTTAAAAATTAAGCAAATAGGTAGGTTACAGAACAACAAATAGGCAATCAATTATAAAACTTTATCAAGTAATCTACACAGCTTTTAAATGAGCTATTTTTTCAGTTTTATCAAACTGGCAAACAAAAAAGTTCTACTAAACAGTATTAGAGAGGGAAATGGATTTTAGTATACATAAAACCCATTTTCCCCCTTATCATGGGGAATACTATTAGAGAAGGAAATGTGTTTTAAGATACATAATCACTCCTTTTCCATGGGGCATATGTTTAAAGACCCCCATATCAAGTGGATGCCTGAAACCACGGATAGTACCACAACCTATACATACTATATATTTTTCCTATACACACATATCTATGATAAAGTTTACTTTATAAATTAGGCACAGTAAGAAATTAACAACTAATAATAAAATAATTATAACAATATATTGTAATTATTAAGTACAATAAGTGACTAATGGACGAGTACCTTTTACAGTGTTGATACACTGGACAAAGAAATAATTCATGTCCTAGGTGAAGCAGAGGCGAGATGAGGTTTCATCACCATACTCAGAAAGACACACTATTTAAAACTTATGAATTGTTTATTTCTGGAATTTTCCATTAAATATTTTTAGAATGTGCTTACCCTGGGTAACAGAAACCATGAATAAGGGGACTACTGCACTATTTATCTATATATATAAAAGCCTAAGCGACCGTTAAGACTGAATGACCAGACAATCAGTCGGACCAGTCGCTATGACACACACTGATCACCAGGGGGTAGATGCTCAATGTAGGACAGTGATGGCGAACCTATGACACGCGTGTCAGAGGTGACACGCGAACTCATTTTTTTGGTTGATTTTTCTTTGTTAAATGGCATTTAAATATATAAAATAAATATCAAAAATATAAATCTTTGTTTTACTATGGTTGCAAATATCAAAAAATTTCCATATGTGACACGGCACCAGAGTTAAGTTAGGGTTTTTCAAAATGCTGGCACACCCAGCTCAAAAGGTTCACCATCACTGATGTAGGAGCTGCCCTCTGGTGGTCAGTGCGCTCCCACAGCCAACCTCCCATGGCCAGCCAACCTCCCACGGTTTCTCCCCCTGGCCAGTCCCTCCTCCTGGACAGCTGGCCAACCTTCCATGGTTCCTCCCCGTGGCTGGCCAACCTCCTGTGGTCCCTCCCCCTTGTCCCTCCACTCAGCTGGCAGGTCCTGATCAGCCCAGCCCCGATCCTGGCCCCAATCGGCCCTGATAACCCGCCAGGCCTAGGAACCCCACCCGTGCATGAATTCATGCACCAGGTCTCTAGTGGGAATATAAATTGTTATAGCTAGTTTGGCCAGCACTGTGGCACCTATTTACATGTTAAAAAATCACAGCAACTCTATTTCTTTGCATATATTTTATGAACACATGTGTACTATAAAGTATATAGAAGCATCCTTACTGCAACAATTATAGTTATGGAAAAATATTGGAAACAACCTAGGAAAATAGGTAGGTAATTTGTGGTATGTCAACATGATGGAATACTACTTCAGCCATTAAAATGGATACAGAGGCAGCAATATATCTCAAGCTTGAATGTGCATTTAAAATTCACCTGATGTGCTAGGTAAAATGTGCACTGCCTCCAGCCCAGAGATTCTGATTTAGTAAGCCTGAAATTGTTAAAAAAATCATTTTTAATAACCCAAAGGATTCTAATACAGGTGGTAACATTGGCCACTCTGAAAAACATTGGTCTGTAACAGAGTGGGAAAAACAATTTCTAGAACAATATGTATTGTATGACTACATTTATGTTTTTTAAAGAATATTTGTAGATTTAAATATAAATGATAGATGCATGAAAGTAAATTTGTGGAAAAAGTCTGAGATCACAATGGTGATCTCTGAGGAAGGAAATGATCTATTAGGGGATGGATAGATAAAGGAGGACTTTCACAGTTTATAGATTTCTGTAGTATTTGATTTTTTTGGTACCAAGAATATACTTAAGTATTAAATAAATAATGTTAAGAAAATACAACATAATAAAAAGGTAAAATATATTTTAATGTCATGAGTTAGTATCTGTTTCTTAAATGAAGTTTCACTTTTGTAGTATTATCATCTAAAATCCCGACAAGCTGGTGCTACTTTTTAATGACTTTTTGACTACATGCAAGACATTCCTTTTTATTTCCCTCATACTTAGGCGTGTCTCCATGCATTATCTCAGCAATACAGAAATATTCCCATTCAAGGAACTATTCACAATATCAGGCCTCCTTCTCCTGACTAACATATTTAGAATGAAAATTGTCAGGGATGAATCTGGCACTATCACCACAAAAGCAATGGTTAAGCAGGACAGACAAATGTGGGTAGTGAGAAACTGCTTCCTGCTGTGGTTTCTCAGTGGTAGAAAAACACTGATGGGCAGAACATTTGGGAGCATGGCCTGGCTTATTAGGTCACTAGGCCTAGTTCTGAGGGATAATGCCTTCAAGTAGGAATTAGTTTGAAGTTGACACGTTGTCTAGTGAAGTGGAACATTAGAAGACATTATTACAACATGCTATCCTGGCATGAAACTAATTAGATAGTAATTACACACTTACATATTGATTTCTTAGTAACCAGAAAACAGTTCTATGTAATTTATATTTTGATGTCACAACATTACTTAAAACACAGACATACAGAAATATATGACATTATAATGCATGAATCATAAATTATCTTGCTGATGGATAATGAGTTTAGCCTAAATTTTTCTTAAAAGCTTTATAGTATTAAGTTATTTCATCTCCAACTCAAGTTCTGACTCTTCTAGGCAGAATGATAGCAACTAGTCTACAATTAGCAATATTTTATAGAATGTTTTACAGCTAGAAGAGAAAAATAAACAATTACGCTTTTCATCTGTTTAATTTTATAGATGAGGACAAAGTCACAATATTCCTAAATGGTCTCTGATTCCCAAAGCCCAATGTTGTTATCCATTGCAGGTGCAATGTTTAATATACCATGACTAGATAATATTTTGAAACAAATGATATATACTGATTAGTACCTTTTATTTTATTTCATTTTAAGTGCACTCATGAACACTTACCTGATATAGAAGGTCTTTTTGAGGCAAAGGGGGGGATCTTTTTTCATACACAGGCGGTGGTTTATGTGTGGGTGGAAGGTCAATCCTGCATTAGAAAGGTTAAAAAATGTGACTGCCACATTTAGAAAAAATAAAAAAAGAGAAGGGGAAAAACAATCTAGGTTCTCTTAATTTTAGAGGATATTTTCCTCATTCTAACATTTATATATCACTGTACATTATATATTTAGTTTGCTCTTATATTTCCACTAACCTATCATAGATGGGAAATAAACTAGTTTTAAAGGTTTCAACGCTTAAGACAATCTAATAGATGCATATTTTAAAAGCAACTCAAATAGAAACATTTCTTCAAATTATTACTAAGCAAGCAATATAGTACATGGCCAATTTATTTATGTATTGCATATTTTTACATCTACATACCTACCAACATTTTAAAGATTGTAAAACATGTATGTAATGGAAGGTACTTGCCCCTAAAGTGTCATAAAAGTGATTTAAAAGACTATATTTTAAAATGATAATGAAAAAAAGTTTATATTGTATTTGGAAATACTTCCAAAACTAATTTTTAAAAGCATGGCCACTCTTAGAATATTCACAAATCAAATTAATATTTTCAATCTACAGACCATTATAAACCTTGCAACCTGAAATAAACAAAGGCACCTTAGGGGACCTTAGGTCATTTCTTTTGCCAAAATGACCTAATCTATTAAAAAAAATAGTATCATGCATTTTAAACACTGTTAAATTACAATAAAATTAAATACAGTGGGGCCTTGACTTACGAGTTTAATTCGTTCCGTGACGGAGCTCGTAACTCAAATTACTCGGATGTCAAATCACTGTGACGTTTGCTGCGCCAACTAGTGGTGGGGTATCTGAAGCTGGCTCGTACGTAACCCGAATTTTAGCTCACAACTCAAAGCAAAAAATCGGCCGAGAGACCGATCTTACCTCGAAAAAACTCGTTAGTCGGGACACTCGTAAGTCAAGGCCCCACTGTATATCTTGTAGCTTTCTGCATTTTAGAAGGTAATTTTTATATATTCTCATACTCTTGAAGATCACAGGTAAATAATTTTCAGTACTCATAATTAGTAAATCAAACAAGAATGTCACCTATATTAAAGGATAAAGAGAATGAAAAACTATAGAGGCCAAAGTAATTAAAATTGCAGTCTAATAAACTTCTCAATGAGGGCATGAAATCATATTTTAAATGAACAGAATTCAAATAATAAAATGGTTACATGGATTTACTAGTCTATTAGTAAATTTTGTTTTTGAAATTATAGAAAATCCTGAGATAATTGGGGAACTAAGATGAAGTTAACCACACACACCCTAGTCACTTGAAATATTATAAAACTCATCTTACAGGTATTGCACTGAAAGAGTATTTTACGGTCCTTTTATCTAAATTAATTACTTCCTTTCATCTAACAAAAATATCAGCAAATTTATAGCTCCAAGATGTCATAGGTCATTTAGGTGAGAAAACTGAAGCTCATGGAGATCATGTGAGTTGTTCATGTTCATACCACTAATTTGATCATGATAAAGCTGAGACTAACTCCCAGGTGTCTTCAAAACAAAAAGATCAGTGCTATAACTATGCCAGATCAGAGGCATATGCAAAACATTTATAAAAATAAGAAATCTATTCTTTGAGAGCCAGCCTATGTCCTAATATAAAAACTGTAAAAACACACAAGAAATAATGCCATCTGTGTAGAACTTCAGAGTCTGTAAACATTATTTTATTCTCTGATCACAACCAAGTGAGGTAAGTAGGACAAGTGAGGTAAGTAGGACAAGTAATTCTCATTTCACAGATGAAGCAACAAAGCTGTGTATGGAATTACATGAATTGGAACATTAGTATTTTAATTTTAAATAAATGTTTTTATTGATTTTAGAAAGAGAGGAAGGGATAGGAACAGAGTTAGAAACATCAACGAGAGAGAAACATCAATTTGCTGCCTCCTGCAGCCCCCTATTAGGATCAAGCCCACAACCCAGGCATGTGACCTGACCAGGTGATCAAACTGGTGACCTTGGTTCATGGGTTGATGCTCAACCACTGCACCACACTGGCCAGGTGAGACATAGTCTTTTGATTCTACAGCAAAGTGCAACTTCTGCTTTATAATTCTATCTCAATGATTAGGCCAAAACCACTGCTTTCCCTTTAAATAAAAAATGCCCATTTTATAATTCACCAAAACAAAAATTCTTGAAGGATAAAAGTTTTAAAATTAGATGTGTTTAATAACTACTGTCAGTTGAAAGTTAAATCATATCTATACATAAGACAGGCATATATAATCTAAAGAAGCAATTAAACTTCTAAGATTTTTTTTATATCTGTCTTTCAACTACTTTATTAAGAGCTACATATGTAATATCCTTTGTAATACTTTAAGCAATAAAACAAAAAAAATTAAATTAAATTAAATTAAAAAAAAAAGAGCTACATTTTTATTCAGAAGGCAGGACAACATAGAGTGCCATTATGTTACCATGTGGAAAGGTGTCTAACGTAGTGTAGGTGAAAAAGATGTCTAATATACTTGTCTCCAGCAGCCCCTTGACATTTTATTTACTGAGATGTAATTTGAGACATTCTGATGAAACCCTTGTCATCACACAAAGATGTAACAATACCTTTATGCACTTTCATCCCTGTCACTTTCCATATGAGTAGCTATAAAGGTAAATACTGACACATACCAAATATTCACAGCTGAAAACAGGCAAAAAAGTTACCTACACTTTGTCAAGATAGGATGGTCTCTTTTTTCGAGGAGTCAGCAGCACAGTCACAAAGACAGCAATGATGAGAAGGGCAAGGACAGCTCCAATTACAGCTCCAGCTATGGCTATGGAAGAGGTGGGCTTAAACGGAACATCTGCAAAGTAATAAAAATTTGGCTTTTCAAACAATTTTAGAGTTCTTAAATTTGTGTATCCTAAGTTTACAATGTGCAAGGACTATGTGATTGAAGTATGTCATTCAACAGCAAGCTCAGAGGATCCCAAACTTGATTCTTTTGTAGCATTATACTAACACCCTTCTTGCTCTCAAGATATCACCTTAGCAGTCCAGCTTTGCTTTTCTCGAGTAATGAAAAGAATAACCCAGTTACATCTCAACAAGTGCATCTATTCTCTATGGGCCAATACTATCTGGAGGAGAAAAGGATGAAAATTTGTAAGTTCTGACTTTAAAAGGTGCTAAAACAAAAAAGTTCAGTATTGTTAACCAACAATATAGACATTTACTATCTTTATTCTTTTTAAAAAATATGTTTATTGATTTCAGAGAGGGAGAGGAAGATAGAAACATCAATGATGAGAGAGAATCATTGATCAGCTGCCTCCTACACGCCCCCTACTGGGGATCGAGCCCATAACCCAGACATGTGCCCTTGACCGGAATCAAACTTGGGACCCTTCAGTCCGTAGGTCAACGCTCTATCTACTGAGCAATGCTGGCTGGGCACCATCTTTATTCTATTTAAATATAAAGATATCCTATTAAAGGAACCAAAAACCTTCAAGAAGGGGCAAAACATCAACAACAAAAAAATCCCACTTATTTAAAATAGGCAAAAAGTCACATTGTAAAAAATAAACATTTTAAAAATAAGAAATATTATTAAAATAGTACTGTTATAATTTCTCTTGATAAATGCACATTTAATAAAAAGTAAACTTAAGATAGTATCTCTATTACAACATTAAATGAAAATTCATCCCTGTCTCCTTAATACAGATATACTCTAACATTTCTGAATACCAATTTTTCTTCCCCAACCTTCACCACAAACTTAGGATTTTAAAAACATAGTATTTAATGGTTAGAATTTCACATAATTCCTAAAAATCAAGTCACACTATTTTATTAACTCCCAAATAAGAAAAATTACTAAAATTACTATATATTTTTTCAAATATAAGTATTATGGTGACAAAACCACCGATTCTTAATGTGTATTATTTTGACAATTTTAGCCACATTAAATCCAACAATTAAATTTTGATACAAAGTACCTTCAATATGCATATTTTGTTTTATCTAACTAAAAAGATATTTAACATTTTATAAATGCAGACACTGCAGTTCCAAAGTTAAATATTTTGCCCAAGACCATTAAATCCATAAGTAGTAAAGAATACAGAATAAAATAAAATGAGGTTGGAGTAGGATGGAAGCCTCTATCCTTAAGTTCTTGTTGTGAGAGAATGGTTTTTTGTAGCATCTAATGTAGGTGCTCTTTCTGGATCCCCTACTTGATAATGAAGAGCTCTTAGTTTTAAACTGACATTCACAAATACTCTTAAATAATTGAAATTACTTTTGGGATCCAGATATGGCAAATTTAACCAGAATTAAAACACTAACAATTTTGAAATGTGCTTCACCTACTTAGCATAGTAGTCCATATAAATAAATATTTAGAAATATTTTCCAACTGTTTTTTATTAAAATGTGTCATGTGGTGCTTTAGATTGCTAAAAAAAAAAAAATGCTTTCTTTCCAATTGTAAAAACTTCTTTACTGAACTAAAAAAGTCTGGGTTTAATTGGTCACTTTATTAACTTCATTCTAGAATAAAAATCTTACACCAGTGAGTGCCAACTAACCCATTTCAATCACCTTCTAAACACTGAATATAATCTAACAATAGTAAAACATACAATTATCCTATATAATAAAAGCCTAATATGCTAAGTGTCTGACTGTTCATTCGAGCAGTCACTATGACGCACACTGACTACCAGGGACTGGGCAAGATGGGCTGGACATGCCCTGGAAACCTCCTGCGGTCCCTCCCTGGCCCTGATCATGCACCGGTACGAGGGACCCCACCGGTGCACAAATCTGGGCACCGGGCTCTAGTCCTATATAATAAAAGGGTAATATGCAAATTGACCCTAACAGCAGAGCAAACTGGGAATGACTGGTCACTATGACACACACTGATCACCAGGGGGCAGACACTCAATGCAGGAGCTGCCCCTTGGTGGTCAGTGTGCTCCCACAGGAGGAGCTCTGCTCAGCCACAAGCCAGGCTGATGGCTGCCAGCACAGTGGTGGTGGTGGGAGCCTCTCCCACCTCCTCAGCAGTGCTAAGGATGTCCAACTGCAGCTTAGGCCTGCTCCCCGCTGGCAAGCGGACATCCCCCGAGGGCTCCTGGGCTGCCAGAGGGATGTCTGACTGCCAGCTTAAGCCTGGTCCCCTGGGGAGCGGGCCTAAGCCAGCAGGCGGACATCCCCTGAGGGGTCCCAGACTACTAGAGGGCACAGGCTGGGCTGAGGGACACCGCCCCCCCCCCCCAGTGCACAAATTTTTGTGCACCAGGTCTCTAATTTTAAATAATATAACTGGCTGTCATTCAGGATGTTACCCTCATTTACCACTACATGCCTAGCTTATCTTCCTTTTGTTGTTCATTTCTCTACAACCTACTATATCTCCATTTGAATAAGTGCTAGATGAGAAAAAGATTTGAAACTTAGGCCAGTTAAATATTACTCTGGTCTTGCAAAGGTGAGAGATTTGGGATGACTTAGAGGGGTAATCTATTCTACACTATCACTTTTCCCACCATGAAATTATAGCTTTGTATTCAGTCTTTAACAGTAGGCCAATTGAAACCTATTAAGGTTACGTGATCAAGCTTATTTGACCGAGGTCATATGTCTTGGCATTGGCACAAATAAAAAAATCTCAATGTGTCAAGTATGCTTGTTACCTATTTCACACTAGTTATTCTAAAGATTTCCTGTTAATGGAAATTTTTCTTTTGCTAAGGGAGAAAGTAGCCCGATGATATTTTGTCCAAGTATACAGAATTGAAATGAATATTGTTTTGCTGATATTGTCAAAGTTGATACTATATTTATAGTAATACTTCTGAAATTATGTTTGAAAAACTCAGGTTATTATTTTATGTAATTAGTCCAAAGTAAGATTCTGAATGCACAGATTATAAATTCATCAAACCTCACACCTCAAAAAAAGGTTTTCATTTAGTCTTAGCAATATTAAATTTGTTAGTGCTTTGTAAGTACTAAAACATAATCAGACTTTTAATATCATAAAGTAATTCCTGACTCTGAATATATACTATTTTTAATATCCTGAATTCTAAAATCCAAATAAGATACAATTTTCTAAACATTTAAATTATGGTCTACTTAAGGTAGTAGACCTGTCCAATTAGTCTTATAATTTATAGCTCTTGCATTCCTTAACTGAGGGTTGACTGTTTGTATACCATGACACTTCCTTCTATCTTAATTTGGGTGTATTTATTTCACCTGGTTCCATCCACTATTTATTTATATTTGCACACCTCTTCTGCGGATCAGAGGCTAGAAAGTACTGAACAGCACAACTGGAATGAAAGCTTTCTCTTTACCAATTACATAATCTGCTCTATATAGGTAAGTCAATTGTTAAACATATATATGGGGTATGTTTCATATTTCCACTTTTTCTTCTTCTAATTGACAAAAAAAAGAAGAAAAAATATATTTAAGGGCATTAACAGATGATGAACACTAGTATGAAGTGCAAAGAGCTGAAATATTTGCATTAATGTCAAAGAATTTTGGTGAAAATTTAGAATTTAGCCCCAGCTCTGCCTCCCCTATATCCCTGCCCACATAACCTGTATAGACTCTATATTCAACAAAAAGGACTACATTGAGAAAACAATTAAGTAACCAACTGTATAAAAATGTGGACTTTGAAAACATTAAGCAAGTTTACTGACATGAAGTAACATTACCATCACCTGCGGAGATGATCTACTAAATCTGAGCCTGTGCTGATAAGCAGCAGAAAAGAGAACACTAAAATTTTTAGTATTAAAGGACTAGTGCATGTATCTCTCAAAACAACAGTTTCTTGTCCTCACAGCAGTTATATGAACTCAAATACATTGAGAACTCACTTCCAAAACCAGAAAAATAACATTCCCCAAAACAACTTAAGTATACCACTCACAATTAAAGATATCACGCATATGTCTTATGAGAAAAAAATGTTCAAAAATCAGTTACAAATAAGACTGAAAAAAATAATAACTTTCATTACTTTTTGCAAAAAATACATACATTGTAGATAATAAACTAATATTGTCTTTATTACAAATAAAATATGTGAAAGCTATTCAAACACACACTCACCTTACATCTGAAACTGAGGCATGACAATATTTTTAAAAATACTATTCTATACATGGAAATACATGGTTACAGTAATTTTCTAAAAACATTTAAAAGCCCCTTTTTACTTACTGGTACATTCCAATACCCAGTCCAAACAATTAAATAAAACATTTACGTTTTGTTTTTTTTCTCTCTTGATTCCTTTCATCAAAACTTCAGCGATACCATCATGACTAACAGGTCAATGTGATACCTATAAACTTATCTTCCCACTTTTTATTTGCTTCCATAGTACAGTATGTCACTGTATTGCCATTTTTTCTGCATAAATAACCCCATCCTTTTATTTTTTAATAGCCTCTTTTAATACTTATCTTTTCAATATGACATCTAAATATCTATGTCCATCCAATATTTATCTATGTTTTAATAAAAGTCCTCTACTTGAGTCAGGTCAGTCTCAGTCACTCATCCAACAAATTACCTATAGCAATCTGTGTCAGGTCTTACACTAAGTGCTAGGACAGCAAGGATGAGTTTTACATAGTTCCTGTCGTCATAATACAGCACAAAATCCCCTAAGTGGGGCCACACAATCCATTAATATATTTTCCAATGAAGTGTAGAAATTATCACTTATCTAAAAAAAAAAAATAGGAGAGGAGAGAGGGCATTTAATAAAAATAAATGTTGTTCTAGTATTCATGGGCACTGGTAGTTCCAATTGGTCCATGTGTCAGGTGTTCACCTGTCACATGGATTCCTATCTTGTGTGTGGAGTTCCAGAATGAAATCAAGTAGACAGTTACACCTTCACTTAATTGTTCCCTCTTAGCACAGCCAGCATCCTGTGCCAAATTGTGATGTATGAGAGCTCAACTGAGTGAACAAATAACTTATCTAGAATTAACGAAGAGTGAAAAATGTAAAGGGGGAATGACATGGGTGCCCTTGTGAGAAGTGACCATCTGATAAATGGACCAAGTGAGGGCATCACTGCTAATCCACATTATATATTATTAGTAAGCATTTATTCCTAGTGAGTGTCATTCCTCCAAAGAATTGGCAGACTGAAGATAATCCAATAATATAGTCACAAGTAACAACAAAAAAACAAAAACTGTCAATGCAAATATGTCACTCTTACTAGTAATACACAAACTTTATCAGTTACATTGTGAAGTAAAACCATGGCAATCTAATCAACTGTGATGAGTCAACCAACAAAAAAAAAACAAACAAAACATCGAACACATTAGGAGTCCAAATAAAATAAAAATTTACGTTCACTCTTAACAGTAAAGCTCACACCAAATCAGCACTATGCCGGAATAGTAACTAATGTGAGGGCTAAGTTTATTGTGATTAGCAAGACATGGAAATACCAAACATCTTGAACATGAAGATAAGCTCTGAACAGCAGTTGTAATGAAACTGTAGAGGTCCCCAACAATATACCTCCATCTGAATCTACTTGTTTTTGTAAGGTAGCATTTTAACTATCATAGCTAAAAACCAAGTTATCAAAATATACTGAACCTGAATTCACAACTTTAAATCACTGAATCAAAAAGTATAAAATCAAGATTAAAAAAAAAAACAAGTGAAGTTTTGTGTGTGTGTGTTTACCACAATTAAAATGTTTTAATGAGAACATAAGTTAACTTTTAACATGAAGGAAACACTGTTTCCCAATATGATTGCTTTAGTGAAACAAATATTTTTAAAGTATTTTATCAGATGTTAAAACTTCCATTTTTGAATATTTTATAATGCATAGAGCAAACTTCTATAGCTGCACATATATAATTTATACATATTATGAGTACATAATAATTTTTAACCAATGGGTACAAAAAAGCCTTTTGAAGACCAATGATATAGAGAAGGCAGGTAAAAGCTAAAATAAAATGTGACGTAGCCGTGGCCGGTTTGGCTCAGTGGATAGAGCGTCGGCCTGCGGACTGAAAGGTCCCAGGTTCGATTCCGGTCAAGGGCATGTGCCTTGGTTGCGGGCACATCCCCAGTGGGGAGTGTGCAGGAGGCAGCTGATCGATGTTTCTCTCTCATCGATGTTTCTGACTCTCTGTTCCTCTCCCTTCCTCTCTGTGAAAAATCAATAAAATACATTTAAAAAAATAAAAAAATAAAATGTGACGTTATGATAGCTAAAAGTTACCCTTCAAGAATATGGTAGCAGTTATTAATACTAAAGGGGGAAGAAGTTTCATAAAGCTATTATTTGAATAGGACCTTGTATATGGACTGGTTTCCCAGGGTGGACAAGAGAGGAAAGGGACTTTCAGGTAAAGGGAGCACCATGGACATAATTACTCAGACATCAAAGCACACTGTATAGTTAAAGAATAGTTAACAGATCTAAATTGAAATGAACATAACTATTATCAAGGTTCAAGAACTGACCCTAGTCAATGTGGCTCCATCGTTTGAGTGTCCTCCCATGCTCCCAAGGGTTGCCAGTTTGATTCCTAGTCAGGGCACATGCCTGGGTTGCAGGCTCTATCCCTGGTAGAAGGTGTGCAGGAGGCAGCCGATTGGTGTTCCACTCTCACATAAATGTTCCTCTCTCTCCTTGAACCTTACTCTGAAAATCAATCAAAAAAATTCTAAAAAACGCTATGATATATATATATATGTATACATATATATATATGTATATATATATATAATATGCATATATCAAAAGCTTTTGTAAGCTATGCTTAGTTTCAAGTTCTTGATGTAAACTTATCACTACACAACTCAATTAAAAAAGAAAAGTACAGCTACTTGAATATAACAGAAGAAAACAGAAAGCATTTTGAAAAACAGAAAGCTGTATACTGTGTATACTATTCTAAAGATTTTTTTATGCATGAATTTTTATTGGTATAATAAAAGGAAAACCAAACTTAATCTAGTCAAAATGTTATTTAAATAAAAAAACAGCAACTTGCTCTAAAATAACAAAGCTTAGAAAAAATGAATTATAATTTTAAATATCACAGACACAAAATAAGGTGATTACACACAATTAGGAACAATGACATTTCAAACCAAAGTAGCTCACAAGCGATAAGTGAAAAACACTAAATGCCAACTTAAAATATTATTAAATATGTTAATTCCAAATTAAAAGTCAATCTATATAATTTGACTTATGTCAAAGTGACAGCAAAAACACTTAAAGCTAGAGCTATCAAGATAATTTGTGGAAAAGATATTCATGATGTATATACATGAGATGAGAATTAAATGATTAATTAAAAGCAATGTTTAAAATGGCTAACATATCAATTTAGATGCTCCCTGAATTTTAAATGTATCCTTAACCTGATACATTCTTATTTGGAAGAGAAATAAGATTTCTAAATCCCACAAAATATCATTAATTAAAGAAAAACTAGGTTACACACACACCAGCAAATATCATAATAAGGACAAAGAAGGTAATACAAGAGCCATAGCTTGTTATAGAAATATGCCTCTATAAATAATTTTTTAAAAAAACTTTTACTTAAAGATTGTTGTATGGCTATTGGGGCCAACACTGGATAAGTAACTTGTCAAAAAAATAAAATAAAATTATTGGTACAAATTACAATTCAATCCAAACCAAATATGCCAAAAATCTGAGAAAGAAGCTTTTTTTTAATAGATGTTACATTTCTAAATAATAAACAGGAAAAATAATTTGAACTATGAATCATTCCCCTATTATAATTAAATTTCAACAGGGGTACTTCCTTTCTTCCCTTTTACATGAATTACTTCTACATATAACAATTTCTTACTTGTTCATATACTTTGTTTTAGCAGTATTCATCAAAAGCAAAATCAAACTCAATTCAGATGTTTTCACATATCAAATGGCTACATTTTCCTGCATTTTTGCACTAATACATTGTATTTCTTACAGCCCCTTATGCTAAACATTTAGCCAATGTTATCTTTATAAAACTTTTCACTATATGACTATCAGAAACAATTTACAGTAAGTAGAACTTATTACTGAAAAATCTTAATGTTTTAATTAATGTTAGACTTGTCAAATAGAAACCTTTTAGGCACATGGTAAGATACTAAATCTTTAAACTACTAGTACTTCTCAAACATCACTTTTGAAGTAATCACTAGCCTATTAAAATTTTGATGTATTTTAATAAAGAATGGCAGGAAAAATAAGTGTTGCATTAATCTCCATTGTACTATGGAAATATTTTAACCAATGTGAAAGAAAAACCTTACCTAAATACAAAAATGAAAAACCAGTTCAAAGAATATGAAATAAATAGGTATAAATAGGTATAAAGATGGCCAAAATACTATTCTTTCATTTTTTTTCTGAGTAGAATTTTCATATTTATCAATTGTCTATGCACCACTGATATTCAAAAATTAATTTAAGAAAACTGTTTATTTCCTACAACTACTCATGTTCAAAAATAAGTCTCTATGTACAGTAATCACACACAAAGCTCTAACCAACAACAGTGCAATGCTTCAGAAAGCCTTAAGCACCAGTATCAGATTCTTAAAATTTTGGAATATTTTAGTTTGCCAAATAGTTTAAAGATACAGAATTATGCCAAATACTCACTTGCAGTTTTCCTTGCATCCTCTCCAGCCAAAAACAAAAGAAACAAACAAAAAACCCTAACTGCACAATAGCCGTAATATAAAGGAAGTTCATAATCATTAATTTTTTAAAAAAATATATTTTATTGATTTTTTAAAGAGAGGAAGGGAGAGGGATAGAGAGTTAGAAACATCGATGAGAGAGAAGCATGGATCAGCTGCCTCCTGCACATCCCCCACCGGGGATGTGCCTGCAACTAAGGTACATGCCCTTGATTGAACCTTGGGATCCTTCAGTCCCCAGGCCGATGCTCTATCCAGTGAGCCAAACCGGTCAGGGCACTAAGTAATTTTTTGAATACAGTTCTAATTTCCTTCAGATTATACTTAAGTTGAGATTAATACAGTACTATAAATGTGACTGCTGATTCATATTGCATTGGAAATGATTGTTCTAAAGATAAAATTTGTTCAAAAAGCCACAAATTTATATCATCCATGTTAAGAAAATTTAGAACCCATCTTTCTGTGGCTATATCATTGCTGATACTTAATTTTTTTAAAAAAAAAGTCATTTCAATCACCAAGTATTGTCAAGAGTTTTTCTTCCAATGAGTTGGACCAAAGAGACTTAATATTTATATATCAAGTTATATTTAAAATCAGATATTTTTAACAAGATATCAGTGAACTGGATTGAATCCTTAATGGACATTATAGCCTTATACTAAGTGTTTGGGAAAATAGGTTTCTAATTTTCAGAAAATACTGAGAGTTAAAACAAAGGAAACTGAGTTATACTCATTTGGAATAAAACCTTAACTACTTGTAAAATCCTATGAACATGTTAGAGCTTTGCCGTATAAACCATTTTTTTAGATTTGACAAGGATCAAAAGGGCGATAGTTGGGATGGTAAAAAAAAAGTACCTACTTTGTTTTTTTATTAACAAAATAATTTATTTAATTTATGATTCTCCTACTAACTTCCACTTCAATTCCCTGGCAAAACACCTAAGGCAATTCTATACAGTCCTTTTGTAAATGAATCATCAACAGAAAAAAAAAATACAAAAACCATATTCTTTGGGCTTCAAAATAGTTGTCATTATTACAATTTTATAGGATTCCACAGTAGAAGCAACTTAATTACCTCAAAAGAAAATCCACATTTGAAGATTTATATAACATTTTTTTTCAAGATACATTTCTGGAAAGAATATACTTAATGAATTAGGTAACAAAAACAAAACAAAAACCTCATGATGTTTCCAGTTTTAATTGGAAAAACAAAAATCTTAAAACATATACATACATTTGGGGGGAAAAGGAAGATGGTCTGACAATATCCATCAGCAAGTGTTAGTGATTGGTTTTATAATTCAGATTTTTCTTGTTAAATCTCAAGTTCCCAAGTTTATCTAAATGTTTTTCTGTATATTTACCCGTTTGAACAATAGCAATACAAATGACTAAAACAACATGGTCTAGAAAATTCTTTGTATAGATTCTTGGCTGAAACATCTTATTCCTAAAATTGGCATTCCAATGCTAGTTTGCCCATGTTTATCCATATACTGAAATGCCCTCTCTGTACTATTATTAACTGTGTACCATATTTTATTATTATTCTTATATTTAGGACATAAAGCATCAAAACAAACTAACACTGTACCAAATTTCATGTTCACATGACTACATAAGAAATGTCCTCCAGAGATGAAAAATATTGTAATAATTATGATGTTTAAAAGGCATGTTTTTATTACTCTTGCATGTATTCTGGCCAAAAATACTGAGCAGCTAATTATGCTCTTCCACACATCATGTTCACTGAGTTTACTACCACAGTTTTAGTGCAACAAAATATCTTTGAAAAGCCATTCTACAGTAATTATGGCAAGGCTCATTAAAATGCAGAGGTAAAGATTCCATTTGTAGAGAAACTTAGAAAATAATGCTTGAAAGGAAAGGTGTTTCATTAGACTGAGTATTTTTTGTATACTAAAAATATATATAAACATTTCTTGAATTAGTCAATTTAAATGTAGTATCATTTAGTGGTGATAAATTTTGAGAGGTATGTTTAACAAACATTATAATTGAGATTATAGTCTTAGGTAAACATTTAATACACAATACCAAGGCAGTTTCCTTTCTTTTTTTAAATTTGTGTACCAAAAACGTCATACATTTAATGTTGACATTTCTTCTTACCTGTGTGCCTCAGACCAGTAAAGTACTCTGCATTAAAAATTAAATCTTGAGACAGTAGTACAGCATTGAAAAAAAAAATTGTAAAGCAGCTCACATACATTGAACCCAGATTTTACATTTGCATCTGTCAAATTAGAATATAAAAAAGTAAGCTTGAAAATCAAGGTGTAAAAGCTTATTCTTCCTCAAGAAAAAGTATGAACAATCTGAAAATGATCAACTAGTATGAATGAAACATTGTACATAGTTAAGTCAAATTTAGTGGTTGCTAAACATACCACTCCCTCCTGGAAATTACGGAACCATCTACATGTGAAACTAAATCATCTTCATTTTCGTCATAATGTTCATCACTGACGAACTTCATTCCCATTTTTAGATCTTCATAATAATCCATTGGTCTTTCAAATCTGAGATTTTCTACATTGTTCCACTGCGTTTTTTCAGGCTCTTCTAAATAGTCTTTCCGTATTAGATTATTCACCGGATTTTTGTTTTCTTTTTTTACACTGTCTGGGTAAGAATCAAGCTCATCTTGTTGAAGGACATCTATTTGAGATTCTTTTTGCATATCTGAGGGTGGAATGTAGTTCTTGGCAAAGTAGTCTCCACGAAACGTCCGTCTTCTCCTATAGCAGAATATTCCACCCAAAACACTTACAAGTATTACGAAGAGAGCCCCACCCACTACACTAGCAATGATCGTGCCAATTGCATCATCCTTAATTGTTGCCAAAGTTGACAATGGGAAGGGCAATTTTTTTACGTCTTTTGTTAGATCTTCGATGTCAGCAGTTGAGAGATGCCACTGAACTGTAGGCTGAAGGGTGGTAGTAGTAGGAGGATCTAATGGAAACAGTAAAGATAGACAAGACACAGAAAGGCAAAGAATGTCAATGCAGGCTGATTCAGCAGCAAGTTGAAAAGACAGCACAGCTAATGAATATATATTCATAGTAACAATAGTTTTTCATTCTTAGATTAGAATGTAATGGTATTTCTATGTTTTTAAAAAATAACAAAACTGACAATTACCAATAAAGTAAAAGGAGTTAAAAATTACATACAATGTAAACCTAAACTATTCCAAGTTTAAGCATTATATTGTACTCAGAGAAATGTTGGGAGTTTTTTCTTAGTTTTTTAAATGAAAAGCATTACTTAAGTATCCTATATATACAGCTGGCTTAATAATTATCATACCAAAAATTAAATCAAATAAATAAAATGTAATTTTTTTTTTTTTTGGCCAGTAGCACAAGGAAATAAAAAAAGACTGAAAATAATCAAAGTAGGTTTTCTTAATATCCATTTTACCTAATATAGTTTATTTTTATAAGATCTGAATTAATTTATAAAAGAATGAAAAACTATAGAATCTTGTTAAGTGGTCATAGAATAAGCTGTTGATTTAATAATTCTCTCAAAAATATTTTCCTTAAATAAAGAGAACTCTTCAATTTTTAAAAAGGATATATACAGTACATGCCATTATTTAATAATTAAAAAAATAAAAAGCATATTTAAACTGTGTTAGCCAAATGGGCTATTATCAAATGAGACTCACAAAGTAAAAACATGTAAACTATAAATTATAAAAATGTCTATAGCCCATGGATAAAATATGTGAACATTTAGAAAATGGAGGGATTTCAACCATATATGCAAAATTTAATGTTACATTGCTTTATGATGGAGTTTCAAAAAAAGTAGCTAATATTTTAGAGAGAACATTCTAATAATACTTAAATATTAGATGCAAATGATCCTGTGTATTGCCATTAGAATACAGAGAAAATAGCCATTAATATTAAAAAGCAACTAAACATAAACAGTAAAAATTAAAGATTGGTTAATTATCAATTAGGTGGTATTCGTAGGTCATGTTGCATAAAACTCTAGAGTTTGAAGAAAGGATGAGACAAAAAAATCTTGAATTTTTTCACTGATAAAAATAAATGACCCAAATGGTAATCTCCTATTATTAATTTTTACATGAGTGGTACTGATAGTTTTTAAAAATGATTGTTAGAAAAATACTAAATCTACATGGGATAAGTTATTCTAAAATTACAAGCTAAAGAAAAATACTTACTGAAACAGGTTTCATCACGGAATGCCATATGTATAGAATGTGGTAAAAATTTAGCAAGTACAGTATAAATTTAATAAGTACAGTATAAGTAATTTCCTATGAGTGTAAACCAATAGAACAGGCAATCCTGTCAAGTACCTTGAATTGGATAATAGTTATCATATTATATGTAAGTGAATCAAGAAAGAGTTTTAATTTGTGAGAACAAATTCACTAGCTGAACAAATTAAATCTCAAAAAACCCCCACAATTGTGGAATTGCAGGACCATTTCTAGTATTAAAGTAGTAAAGCCTTATAAAAGCAAATTCACAGAACCAGGCTATTAAAGAAATAAAGTAAAAATTAATCATTTGTAAGACAACTCATGTATTTTCTTAGGGGTGAGGGATAATAGAAAAGTCAAGTTTTAAGAATTAAATGTCATTTTTACAATGATTCCCAAAGAAAAAGTATTACAATAAACTGGCACAGCATATTTAAATGAAAGTACAATCACCTAAGTAATTATTTATAATTCAAATTTTTATGCAGAGGAAATTTTAAAGTTTTTGATAGCTCTTAATGAAATGCTATTTTTACAGAACAATGAATATACCTGAGCTCTCAACAAGTATAAGACATGTAACATTTTTGCCAAGTGTCCTAAAAAAACCCAACAATCTGATATTTACTACTTCTACATGCAATGTTCTTTATGTGAAAGCTGTTCTTTACAGCTTTCAGATAAATCTAACTTAAAAAAGTACCCCCAAAATGCCAATTAAAAATCTTGTTATTTAATTTTGTCAGTGGTTCTATAAATTTTTGAGCAAACCATCCCCTTCTCAACCAATGTTAAAAATAGCATACCCTGACTATTAATATGATTGCATGAAAATGGGACTAGTGTTAATACTTTATTATTTTGTATTTTTAAGCAATGGACATATGGCAATGCATATGACATTTATTCATATTTTTAAATTATTTCCCTCCTCCACAATAAATGAAAGTCACAATTAATGTAAGGAGACAGAAAGACTAGTATTTTGTAATCACCAATAGGTACTTATTTATCATTATTTAATATCCTTCAGAACAGCATTTATTTTTTCAGTCAGACTTTTTTTTTATATTATTTGCTGAATGTGTGATGAGTATATAACAAATGCAATGAACTATACAGTGAGTTCTTCACACCTAAATGAAGAACTTCTTAAGTTTCTTTTTCAAATTAATGAGTTCTGCCAAATGGGGGGGAAAAATTACAGTAAGGCCCTTTAGTGATAAAGTATATTTTAGCATAATAATTACTATGTTAAAAATTAAATTGATTACTCTTTCTTTTAGACTTTATATGAATTCTTCAAACAAAATCTATGAATCTTAAAAGTTTAAGGATTGCTAAGAATATGTGGATTCTAAGTCTTATAATATGTCTGGATCCTAAAAATCAGTATGATTTGAGATTCAAGATTTGCATAGATAAGTACTTTGAGTTTTAGGCAGGGAAGAACTTATGTGATATATAAAAAATTGCTTCCCTATTCTTAGAGAGCAGTAAGAGGTATCAAGGAAAAAATACAGAGCAAAAGCAACTACAAAAACACATACTGGACAAAGAGCTATTGTATTCTCATGAGTAAGAACTGAAGTCGAATATTGCAGTCTTGAATCAATCACCTCTTGTCCAAAATTTTATGCTTACCCACTTAGGAAACGTATAATAAAATTATGAACAACTTCTCTCAAACAGGATTGCTAACTCTACTTTGTTCTGAGTAGAACTTTCAGTCTCTAGTCATAAGACATTCCTTTTACAGATATTTTTAATTATCTCTAAAAATTATAAATACCAATTTTAATACTGAGGTAAAAAAAAGTTCCAATGAAAAAGATTAACTTTGATAATTTACTCTGTGTGAATTATGACTTTTCATTCTAATAAAAGCCTACTAAGCTTTATCAGTCATTTTGGAAAGGCAGTATTTTATCTAGGAATTTTGATATATTCCTAAGAAGCTCTTAGAAGATTTAAATAAACTCAGCATAATGTATTGTATTAAACACTGTGGATAAAAAAATAAAGTCTAATTCTTGAAGAAAACCATGTCATATAATGCTATCTTTTTCTTAAGTTCTTAGTGGCAAAAAAACGGTGATTCTTAGGAGACTTACTAGAGAATAATAAAAAAAAAATGTATGAAGTTTATTACCAGTTACTTTGTAAAAAGAAAAAAAAGTTACATAAAATAGATTCTCGATTTTTAATTCTTTCCTGATTGCTTTCTTCTCAAATTTATCCATTCATGCAACAAAAGTTCACTGGACACCGACTATGTGCTAATAAGCATTATTATTATTATTGCCGGTGATGAGAATGTAGCAGTAATTATAGCAAGCAAAAATCCTGCCCTCTTAGGACTTATGTTCTAGTTAGGGTAAAAAGAGACGCATATAAATAAAATAAAATATGTAGTATGTCACATGGCAATAAGTACAGTAAAGAAAAATAAGGCAGAGAAGGAAGACAGAAACTAGTAGAAAGGTGGGAGAGGTTTCAATTTTAAATACAATTGTAAAGGTGATATTTGATAAAGACCTAAAGGAAGTGAGAATGGAAAGTCCATGGAAGGTTTAAAAGAGAGGAATGGCATGATTTGACATATCCTTTAAAAATATCATTCTGGCTGCTCATTTGATAACAGATTAAAAGTAGAACGATTAAATGGCTGTTCTAATAGTTAAGTAGAGTTTCTGATGGCTTGGACCAGAATATTTGAAGTAGAAGTGGAGAATTGGTAAGGTTCTGTATATAACATAATGGGAAAGCTGACATTGATTTGTTGATGGATTGAATAGGGTATGAGAGGTAAGTATCGAAGGTAATAAGTATCAAGGATTATATCCTCAGACATAGATGAAAGAGCAACCAATAAGTGAAGGGAGGAAGACTAATGGAGGAAGAGATTTGGTGGCAAGGGACAGGAGAAAGATCAGGACCTTAATTTTGAATGTGAAATTGTGTCTATTTATGCTTCTACATAGGGTTAATAATCATTAATAGTCAGTTGGACACAAAAGTCAGGAGTACTAGGAAGTGGATCCAATATGCCAAAATATATGAATTTAGGATTACCACCAATGTAATCAATATATATGAGATTTCCCAAATTGAGCCCTAATATTTAAATTACTAGAGCACGTTGCACAAAACTTTGTGCACTCGGGGGGTCCCTCAGCCCGGCCTGTGCCCTCTCACAGTCTGGGACCCCTCAGGGGATGTCCACCTGAAGGCTTAGGCCTGCTCCCTGGGGGGACCGGGCCTAAGCTGGTAGTCAGACATCCCTCTGGCAGCCCGGGAGCCCTGGAGGGATGTCCACTTGCCAGCGGGGAGCAGGCGTAAGCTGCAGTCGGACATCCTTAGCGCTGC
>NW_005353622.1:615333-618865 GCF_000412655.1 Myotis brandtii | reverse complement strand
CTGGCAGCCATCAGCCTGGCTTGTGGCTGAGCAGAGCTCCCCCTGTGGGAGCGCACTGACCACCAGGGGGCAGCTCCTGCATTGAGCGTCTGCCACCTGGTGATCAGTGTGTGTCATAGTGACCAGTCATTCCCAGTCTTTCTGCTGTTAGGGTCAGTTTGCATATTACCCTTTTATTATATAGGATAGAGGCCTGGTGCACAAGTGGGGGCCGGCTGGTTTACCCTGAAGGGTGTCCCGGATCAGGGTGGGGGTCCCGCTGGGGTGCCTGGCCAGCCTGGGGGAGGGGCTGAGGGCTGTTCTCAGGCTGGCCATAGCCCCTTCAGGGTGGGAGTCCCCAATGGGTGCCTGGCCAGCATTGATGAGGGGCTGAGGGCTGTTTGCAGGCTGGCCAAGCCCCCCATTGGGGACCCTCACCCCGTGTGGGGCCCTACTGGGGTGCCTGGCCAGCCTGGGTGAGGAGCTGATGGCCATTTTCAGGCTGGCCACGCCTGCAGGCTGGAAGCAGGTATCTGGAATTTATTTATCTTCTATAATTGAAACTTTGTAGCCTTGAGCGGAGCTCAGGGCCGGCAAGGCAGGCGGGAAGTTTGGCTTCCTCCATCACCGGGGCAACCCAAGCCTCCTGCTTGCTCTAGCTCCGTGGCTGCTGCCATCTTTGTGATGGAGTGACAGAATGAGGGAGTGATGGTTAATTTGCATATCACTCTTTTATTAGATAGGATTATATAATCATAACACATTGGGTCTAAGATTTACAAGTAATATCTCACACTAAATTTTGTACAACAGAAAAAAGTAAGCAGTCCTTAAATAAGTACATTTTGAATATACATTTCCTGTGGCTTTAAGGTTCTTTTGTTTTTTTAATAAAAATCTCTAAGGGAAAAAGGGAGACTAGTATACTAATATCTAATCTTATTTAGATTTCCACCAAAGCACTGCTACTGGAAGAAAGGGAGAGCTAGGGATGTACATAGCTCTAAACTTCTTGTGAGATTCATGAAAAAAAAAAAAAAAATTGAGCCCCTATCATATGCCAGGCATTAACTAAGTGGTAAATTAAGTGAACACAAATTGTTTAAATGTGAGGATAGGCAAGTAAATAAATGAACATATGATTACAAATTGTGATGAGAAATATAGGGGACTTTTCTTAGGTTGAGTGATCATACAAGGACTGAGAATATAACATAAAACCAAGCTTAAAATTTCTCTAAAATCTCTAATTGATTTAGTTTTAGATTTGAGCAGAAATGAATACTCTAACTACCTATTATAGAATTACCATACAAACCTGTATTTCTCAAGGTTCTCTTCCTTTTGCCTTTAATTTTCCATGTGTTAGGCATGAAGATTGCTGCATTCTTATAGTCAGTAAAGAGATGCTCAAAATAGTTTACATAATTGGCATAAATAAGAATTCCATTGAGAATTTATTACTTATAGCCACACCCAGAAAACAATGTTTTTAGCATTAACTATATTTTGTGAATATTCAAATTTATACTGTCAAATTAACAAGAACTTTCACAGCAAAACAAATGGAATGTGAAATATCTAAGTTCTTAGTGGTTTAAAGACTAACAATAAAAAACATCTAAAATTTATTTCATTAGAACATTTTCAGTAGTATTCCTACTTTACCTCTCAGTAACCAATATGGCATAGTAACATTGAGTGACAATGTTATTTAACAAGCCAGGTCATCAAAGTTGATATCCTACTTTATTTATCATACACTTGTGTGCCTAGTGTCCAACCCAAGACAAAAAAATTCCACTGCTTGTTCTTGGTGTAAAGAACCTAGAAAGGCACACACTACCTATGAAAGTAATATATTAATACTATTTAACTGTAAATTTAACTATATGAATAGGTCTTAAAGTTGTTGCATAGACATTTTGATATTTCTTTAAGTAAAGGAATGCCACTTTGCACATGTATTTCAGATAGGATTACTTTATTTTATCTTTAGATTATTTGGAAAATCTCAGACTGAGGAATCTATATCTTCACAAGTATAAATTACCACCATGATTATAGTATTATTGTTATGATTATCACTATAGGAATAATTCAAGTAACCCATTTTGTAAGTAGATATTAACTTACCTGAAATGTAGATGACCTTTTGATCACTTCTTTGACCGAGGGAATTAGTGACTTTACAGACATAAACACCAGAATAATTGAAAGTCAGTGGATGGACAAAATGAAGAGTATTGTCTGAAGCCAATAAGCCATCAGGCCACTGTCCATCCAACCTAGATTTGAAAAAGCATGAGATTATTTTATATACCTTTAGTCTCTATTTATTGATAGCTGTTTAAATAAGATATTAACTTTTAAGATGTTAGTGAAAGAACCAGTATCCTATGTGTAAAAGTCACTATAAAATGAAGCATGTACTAAATTATGAATTTTTAATTTTATAAAGTTGAACTAATAAAGCCCATTAAGAATTCTTTCAAAATATCAATTCATATAAGTGTATCTAGGTCAACATATTAGAATGGGAGGGGAGGAGAGAACAAAATTATGAGATTCTCAAGAATTATAATCAGAAAACTTGAAAATTAGAAAAACATCTTATTTGAAAACATACTCATATTATCAAAGGAATCAAAATACTTATCTATGAATTATGGACCTACTCATGATATATCTACAGTTTTCTTAATGGAACATCATCTCATTTAAGTACATGATGTGTTTTAGCAATTTCTGTAATATATTTAAAAGCATCATTTAATGCAGAACAAGTCTGTGCTATGCTCCATCCAAAGATGGTTAGTTTTTTGGCCCTGGCCAGTGTTTCTCAGTGGTTAGAGTTCCAGCCCATGCATCGAAGGGTCACAGGTTCAATTTCTGGTCCTGGTTGGGGTGATTGCAGGAAGCAACCAATCGATGTGTTCTCTTTCACATAAATGTTTCTCTCTCTCTCCAACCTTACCTCTCCCTTTCACTCTCTCTAAAAAATCAATGGAAAAAAATATCCTTGGGTGAGGATTAACAAAAAAAAACAAACAAGCAAAAATACACAAAGATGGTTAGTTTTTAAACCACCAAGAAGGGTCTTCTAATAAAATAATTTCATTTGTCAGGTGGACATCTGTGACAGTAAAAACCACAGCACCATTTTTAAATGGTACCTACACTAACTTGGCTAATTCTGTCTAGTATCTATATATATAAAAGCCTAAGTGACCATCACAACCTAACAGGCTGCGTGGGTGACCAGGCGGCAGGGGTGTTAGTGAGGGGCGACCAAACAACTGAGCAGCAGGCTGTGTGGGGCGATTAGGCCGGCAGGGGGGTTAGTGAGGGGCGACCAAATGACTGAGCAGCAGGCTGTGTGGGGCAAGCAGGCTGGCAGGAGGTTTAGTGAGGGGCGACCAAATGACTGAGCAGCAGGCTGCGTGGGGCGACCAGGCCGGCCGGGGGCTTAGCGAAGGGTGACCAAATGACCGAAGAGCAGGCTGCATGGGGCAACCAGGATTGCGGGGGGGGGCAGTTGAGGGCGACCAGG
>NW_005353622.1:588151-615230 GCF_000412655.1 Myotis brandtii | reverse complement strand
AGCCTGGCAGGGGGGGTTGTTGGGGGTGACCAGGCCAGAGGAGGTAAAGTTAGTGGCAACCAGGCCGGTGTGGGGGGCTGTTGGGGGCAACTAGGCCAGCAGGGTGGGCAGTTGGGGGTGATCAGGCAGGCAGGCAGGTGAGCAGTTAGGAGCCAGTGGTCCCGGATTGTGAGAGGGCTGTCCGATTGCCGGTTTAGGCTCGATCCTGGGGATCGGGCCTAAACCAGCAGTCGGACACCTCCCGAGGGGTCCCAGATTGGAGAGGGTGCAGACTGGGTTGAGGGGACACCGGGCCTCTAGTATTACCATAAATCACAATAAAATTCCACTATAGGAACACTAAAGCCATTCATTACAGTGGAACTAAGCATATTATTACATATCATTTTTCCAACCTTGGGGTACAAAAAAAACCCCCCCACCAATAGGTTTTTCTTTTGAAACTGGTTGTAAAGGCCATAAATTACTTTTTTTTTCTTTTTTTTTAGATAAGAGGTTAAAAAGTCAAGTAAACCCAGATAATTACTATAGTTTGAGTTAGGCAGATCTTCAAGAAGTTCATTCACTTCCTCACTCAGCTTTCCACTATTTACCCTACTGTCCTCTGCTGTGTTGCTGAGATGCAAAACTAAATATCTGATGCTTGCTTTCAATGACCTAAATACACAGGAGACTACCAACTAATTACAAAGAAAATAAAAACAAATAATAAAAAGGTAGAATGGAGCAAATCAACACTGGAGAATAGGAGGGATGATTTCATTCTGTGATCCATAGGGTAGTAGGTGGAAGAACAATCAGTAAAATCTTTTATAGTTGCCAGTATTTTAATTTAGCAATGGAGAATATAGGCAATCTAATGGTTGAAAAAACAAAAACTCCCAACATAAGAGAACTTTGGAAAGAACATTTTTATAAACATCAGCTTAAAAGGTGAACTCTTTTACTAAGAGGAAAAGAATAAATATATGCCCTGACCAGTTTGGCTCAGTGGCTAGAGCGTCGGCCTGTGGACTGAAGGGTCCCAGGTTCGATTCCGGTCAAGGGCATGTACCTTGGTTGCGGGCACATCCCCAGTAGGGGGTGTGCAGGAGGCAGCTGATGGATGTTTCTCTCTCATGGATGTTTCTAACTCTCTATCCCTCTCCCTTCCTCTCTGTAAAAAATCAAAAAAATATATTTAAAAAAAGAATAAATATAAACTATATCTATCTTTCCAACTATCTCTACTTTGGGCCTGAAATTCAAATCCCTTTAATTCTGGGAAATATAAAAATGTCTTATAATCCTTTAAATTATTTATTCAAATGAACCACATTAAGAAAAATCTAAATATCACACCGAACTCGCAGCAAATGACATTCTAAACACCTTCTATGCTCTTGCACCTATGTTATATTATTTATATTCATTGTCTCTACCCTCACAAAAAAACTCTATGAAGTACTTTTATGACTTCCTCAAAAACAGACATCTCCAAATACAGACACTAGGATAAGAATTCAGAATTGTCTCACTTTTAGAAATACTTGATCACACATCTTAACCAATGACTGTTTCCCACTTTTAAGAAAATGTAAATGAAAAGGCCTTCCCTACTTTTAAAACTGTATATTTGCTTAAAGGCAACAGATCGACCAAATATACTATTTCCTTGCTCTCACAAAATCCCACCTAAAACAAGAGTTAAAGGAATTAAAGCTATTAAAAACCTATGAGGAGAAAGAGAGCAGGAGATAGAATTCATCATATAATATATTTCAACAAACTTTTAGAAGAAAGAAAACAGAGGAAGAAACATTTCTGGTTGCAGCAACTGGGGTGGGAGGAAAGGAAGAGGTGGGGAGATGAGGTGATACTGGCTCTAGAGATTAGAGGTCAGGGATGCTGCTAAACATCCTACAATTCATACGGCTGCCTCCCACAAAAAAAGATTAATCTAGCCCCAAATATCAACAGCACCAGGTTGAAAAGCTCTGCTTTGGGCTAAAGAAGTGCTTAAAGGAGGCATATGGACGAGAAAGTAGTCAATTTGGTCCAAAGAACTCCCAACAGATTTGGAGCTTGGCTCACTGTACTACAGAAGGCCAGAGTGAGGCAAGATACTAGAGATAAGAACATTAATTGAAAGTTGAAAAAAACGAAACAATGGACTCCACCCAACTCTATACAGATACCAGTCATTTATGTTTAGGTAAGAGAATGAAGGTTAATTCAATAACTAAACTGAATGGCCATGTAAAAGGACTTCCACCTTTCCATGGGTGACATCAGAAGCTTCCCCCCCAAAATAAACACCTCTCTACTTGATCACTCTGAGTGAAATCTACAAATGAGTACTCCCTTCTATGGAGTATGTTTCTGACCAGCATTTTAACTTAATGCATCTCTGTGAAATAGACAACTGAGAAAATTAAGTAATATCTACAAAATGAAAGACAGAAAACAAAACAAAGAATTAGTAGGAAATAGGAAACAACATGTAGAAAAAAAAGTCTCTGCAGAGGAAAGAACTCTAGTATCCCTAGGATAAAATAAGAAGATACTATACCCATAAACTAAGAAAAGTATGCTATGAAAATGAACAGAGAATAAGAAAATACTCTTAGAAAATAAAAGTGTGCCCCAATTTTTTAAATGGGGGTAGGGAGTAAGGAGAATGGGGAAATCAAGCAAGTCTCCTAGAGAGAATAAAAGTTATTTGAAAAATAAGAAAGGATATTTACTATACAATAAGTAGAAGTCCCAGTAAGAGCAAACAGAAAAAAAAAAAGAGGGGAAATAAACAAAAAAATTATCCACAGTTGAAAAATACAACTCTCTGGATCAGTGATGGCAAACCTTTTGAACTCGGCGTGCCAGCATTTTGAAAAACCCTAACTTAACTCTGGTGCTGTGTCACATATAGAAATTTTTTGATATTTGCAACCATAGTAAAACAAAGATTTATATTTTTGATATTTATTTTATATATTTAAATGCCATTTAACAAAGAAAAATCAACCAAAAAAATGAGTTCGCGTGTCACCTCTGACACGTGTGTCATAGGTTCGCCATCACTGTTCTAGATTGAAGGAGCCCCTATACATTGAGAAATATGAATAAAAACCTTATTGTAATAGTTAAAACTTCATAATTAAAGAGAATTATGGATATACATAGTAAGCTACACAAGTAAAAACAAGCCAATTACTAGCCTTGGGGAAAATAGCTTATACAAAAGAAAACAGAATTCCAATACACTACTTAGCTCTCAGTAAATAATATTTACCTGTCACAGAGAGGCAAACAACAATTACAAAATTTAACTAAAAGTAACTTAATCTCACCCTAGCCAGTTTGGCTCAGTAGCTAGAGCGTCAGCCTGTGGACTGAAAGGGCCTGGTTTCGATTCTGGTCAAGGGCATATGCCTGGGTTGTGGGCTCGATCCCCAGTAGGGGGCGTGCAGGAGGCAGCCAATCAATGATTCTCTCTCATCATTGATGTTTCTCTCTCTCCCTCTCCCTTTCTCTCTAAAGTCAATAAAAATATATTTTTAAAAAAGTAATCTCATTGGGATTACAAAAGGTAGGAATATGTATGTATATGGGTATATACATGTGTGAAGGGGTAGATCTAAAATTAAATTTTCATCTGTCATAATAAGAAGTGAGTAGGTAGCATTAAAAATGACTAAATGAAGAAGGAGCAGTTTAAGACCTATAATAGTAACTATCAGAAGGAACTGCTAAAGTAGCCTCTGAGGAACAGAATTGTGGTTGGTAGGAAGGTGGGGGGAGGTGCAATAGAACACTTAGAAACCCTTACTTTAATTTTCACCTATTAATATAATCATGTATTACACTGATAAAAGACAACTTTAAGCACTTAGAAATTCTTTTCACTTTTAAATAAATAAATTTACAAGTATCTAACATTATTACCTGCTCCACACAGATTTGAAAGGTGGTGGATTTGCATCAGCATTACACTTGAGATTAACACCTTTTCTTCCTACAAACCAATTTCCATCATAGCCAGTTACTGAAACTTCAGGAGCATCTATAAAATAAATTCATGACAGAACAGATTATTTTTTGTTAATGATAAATACAACATACAATGGTAAAGCATAAACATAGTAAATTAAACTTTAGAAGAACAGAAATAAATTTTTCTTCTCTCAATGTACATAACCAATGTGGAAGACAGTACTCAATAAATATTAGTTGACCAAATGAGTAAATAAATGAACAATGAGTACCCAAACATTAAGCAACTACAAGCACTTACAGTTCTTGTTATTATAAACACTGAATGTAAGAATATCCACAAATCTATAATCACCAAAAGCAAAATTTAAAGAACCCTATTATGAAAAATATAGGTATATATGAAAATACATTTCAGTTCTTAATTTGACAATGAGACATGGCATTTAAACCTATTTACCTAAAATCTATTATGGAAAAGAATAGGATGCTAACAGAGAAGACAAGAGGAAGGGCTTAATTTAGATCGGGGATGAGGTTGGGGATGTCATGAAAGACTTCTGTAAGGAACTAATATAAGGTACAGGGACCCTCCATGTTTCTGTGAACGACATAGTAAATTATATGAATAGTACATGGTCAGATGGGAGGTTAGAGAGAGACTATATTAGTCTGTAACTATGCCAGAAAAGCTTGACCTACTATCAAGCAAGGTTTATAAAAAGGTAGTAAAAAATTAAACTTTCACTAAGGTACAATTACTTTAGAATTCTAAAAAAGAAATGCCTGCCTCTTATACATTCCAAGAATTAACAAACATTTTTGAAACTTAAAATTGGTACTAAAAATGTTGCTGAAAGAATAGTATAGATATCTGTGAGTTTTACTTTAAAAGGAGGGGAGATATATTAACGTATCCCCAAAGAATACCTCCAGATTTTGAGAGATGAATTTTAGATATAAGATTATATCTTCTTAAACTTTGTTCACATGTTTTATGGTCCCTATTAAGAGGAAAAAGCCATAAGCACTCTAACAACATTTTAGGAGCATGGTAATAAATCTAAATAATAATTACAATATCTTATACTAGAAAAAATGTATTTATATATTTAGGATTGCATTCAAGCAAACAAAAAATAATATACATAATACAAATGGAAGAAAATTTCAGTAATGATTAGATACAGAAAAAGAAAATATATCTAAGAAAATATCAATAGTGCTTACAATTAACATCTGCATTTTACAAGAAAAAGGAAAAAGTTAAGAGTCTGAAAGTAAGGTAAGAAAGAGGGGAAACTTTAATTGGATTCTCCTCAGAAGTAAGGAGACAACAAGGTACTCATATTGAAGAATACAATGGTAATAACATTCACATAGGTATCTTCTCAAGTTTAATCCTATAAATGTTTTTTAAAAATCTTTAGAATTAGCTTTAGAAACCATTACACCAAGTCTAACTAATTTTAAGTTCCATGCATTATATAAAAACCCCCACAAAAATCAGAACTTCATAAACCTATCTACATTTATGATCTGTACAATGATGGAAATGACAGTAGAACCTAAAAGAATTTATTTCTAATATGCTTAATTTTCACTTTCTTTGCCCTTATTGATATGCACCATCAGTTTTTCTCTTGCTCAACTTTTAAAATGCTTTGCAAAAATATAAAGGGAAAAGTATACACACATACAAACATAAACACAACAGAGTATCCCATAACAAAAAAATACAAGGTAGGCCAACTTTAAACTTATTTATAATGATTATTATCCCAATGATGTGTCAAAATATTATTTTACCTATATGAGAATCTTACACAATCAATAAAATTAGGTTCGAATACTGAAAGAATATAGATTTTTCAAAATAATTTAAATGCATTTAGGAAGTAAAAGATTTTTGCTGAGAAAAGAGAAAACATTCTGAGTGGCATCAATAAAACTGAATAACAGCTAAAATAATTGGACTGGCGAAGTAGTTGTCTCTAAGTACTGTACATTTTGATGTATAAATTTCCACAATTTGCTTAAGTCCACCTTATTCTTAAGGTCTAAAAAAGGATAAAGCTAAATAATTCTAAGTTAGAGAATATCTTTAATATCATTGTCCATCTTTACAAACTGATAAAAACTGTTCTGATTAAATGAAATTTCCACAAAAATATTTTTAAATTAAGGGGGAAAATGTCAGTAACGAAAAGCTGTAAGAATTTCTGCATATTAAATATTAAAATTAAACACAGTTTGATACAGAATAATTTTAAAGGAAGAAAATGAAAACAAAATGCATCACATGTTTAAAAAGCAAATGTTACCATATACTTACATTGTATATCTAATATGAAAGAATATCGGATGTCCTTTTCCAAGGCTGGATGTTTTACAACACAAGTAATTCGCCTTCCTCGAGCAAATCTGGTTGGAAACAGCTTGTATTGGCTGACAATTGTAGCTGTTTCATTTGGAAAGGAAGTTGTAGTGGATTCCATTTCACCAAGATCACCTTCCCAGTTAATATGTGCAACTGGTTTTCCAGTTGCTGCAATACAAATGGCTGCTACTGTTTCGTTTCCTCCATCAATTAAAGAATCTGGCCCTTTTATCAAGCTCACAGTGGGTTCAACTGTTCAAATTAAAAAAAAAAATTGCATGTCAATTAAGAATATATTTATATCCTTCCAAGCCACATCTAGACATATTTCATAAATTTAGGAGTAACTGCATATAACATATAGACTCACACTTTTATGGTAAGTCTTGGAACAAAAGATGATCACGAGCCAGGGCAAATAAGCAGCCAAGATTTTATAGAAACACTACAAAGATGGCTCTCCTAGTGACAGATGAGTCCTTCTCAAAATCAGCATGTACAAAAATTACTGTGAAATGGACCATAATTTCCACTATGAAATTAAAGGTATTATTACTCTGAAAGGAAAAAAAGTAGTTCTACTACTTGATGATTCATTTGTGCAGCAAAAATATATAAAGCATATTTAAAAGTAAAATATAAGTATAGAACTGACACTGTTAAAACAGAATATCACTAATATTTATTCAATGGAATGTGCATGCCACCTATTTTTCCCCCGGTATAAGTAACCTTAATGTTAGACACTTTCTATCAAAGGCCTTCAATCATTTTCTGTATTTCCCTTAAAATCTTTTATCTGATAAACACTACTTACCCAGATGATCCCTAATTTTCTCCAACTTTGATATAAGGCTTGACTCTACATTTTCTAACCATCTGCCTGGTATTTTTTGCCTATATATTTTCAAACTCAAAAAAACAAATGTTGAACTATTTATCATCTTGCTACCAATCACTAACACCTGTTTTTCAAAGAAATTCCCATTTAAATTAATGGTAACATAATTTACTCAATCACCAAGGTTCAAGACCTGTTATTTTTCAAACCTCCCTTATTTCTTATATTCAGCCAGTTACAAAGATCTGCTAGTTATTCCTTTATAATAGCTCCCTTCTTCAGTCAAGTGGCAGAAATTAGTAAATGAATTTCAAGCCCTCACAACCTCATGGCTGCAGCATTATAATTTCAGGACCTCTTCATTGTAATTAATCAAAAACACCAGACTGATGATCCTGAATCACAACTTTTATCACATTACTACCTAAATCAGGTCTAAGTCATCCCTCTAAGCAAGGTGAGAAGGTGGTCAAAGCAGTGTTTCTCAAACTTTACTGTGCACCCAAATCATTTAGGGATCCTGATAAAATGTAGATTTATCACTCAATAAGTTTGATAGGTAACTGAAATTCTGTATTTTAACAAGCTCCAAAGTGATATCAATGCTGCATAGTTCATGAACCACACTTTAAAACAGCAAGAGCCTGAGAATAGAAGGGAGGTGAGAAGCGGCACAACATTGTATACTAAGTTCAAATGTCTAGTAATATACAGATCAAATTCCCCATCCTAACATTCAAGTTACTTTAATGTGGTTCTACTCTACCTTTCTATCCTTTAATTCTTTGAACAATCAAGAAATTATTCAATGTTTCCACTAATGGGGGTTCTCAACAGTGAGTGTTCTCCTGCTCTCCCCCTCTCCCCAAAGGACACTTGGCAATGTCTGGTGATATTCTAAGTTAGTACAACTGAGGAACTGCTACTAGCATCTAGTGGGAAAAGCCATTAAGGCTGCTAACCAGTCTACAATGACAGGATAGCACAGCCCAACAAATTCCAGGCCCAAATTTCAACAATGCTGACTTTGAAGAAATTCTGCCCTAGTGTGTATTGTTTTCTACCTGCCTCTGTTAGTTCACTCCCTATACGTCTTTCCTTTTTGCCTACCCCAAACCTACCCACCATTCAAGAACTGGCAACTATTTTTTATACAAAACATTTCTAAACTGACAAGTTCACCAGTCCATTCCTATATCTTTCTTAAATAACATTAACGTATGAGACTGCTATTAACTAGGGACTGTTACATGCTTGAGGGATATCATGTTAGATTTTAAAGTGCAAAGTTGTAGCCCACCACATGTTTACAGTGGGGAAAAAATATAATGAACAGTATGGTAACTGCTACAATATAGTCACGCTCTAGATACAATGGCAAAAGAATAAAAATCATCAAATTGTGGAGGGAGTAGATCTTTCAAGAATGGCTTCCAAAAGAATGTGTTTTGATGGACAGTGGTTAAATAGAAGAACGTAGGAAGAGAGAGATAGAAGGAAAAACAAGGCAATCAAGGCAGAATGACAAACATATAAAAACGTGGACAGGTGTTAAAAGAACTACAAATAGTTTACTAGGATTATAAAATTTGAGTTCTGCGAGAGAAACAGAAAGGAATGAAATAGGTGAAGTTCAAGAAGTAAGCATGGGTAAAATTATGATTAGTCTTATACTGTAAACAGTCTTGAGTTTTAAAGCACTGAGTACTGCATTAATTTAGGAGAAATTCCTAAAGTTTAAAGCAAAAATAAATTATTCCCACCAGCTCTCTCTTCCATATACAAACTATCTATTATGTTCTTGACACTGAACTTAATATGGCCTGTACTTGATTTTTCAGATATTTATGCCTTGCCTTCCAATCAAAATACTTCTCAAAAATAGCAATTTTCATAAATGTAAGTTATATTTTCTCACAACTCGTTAGGATAGTGTCTTAAACATATAAGTTTCTCAAAATTTTTATTTTATTTATATTTTTGCATACTATCTCTCAATATAAAAATCTATATATAGAGAGGTAATATGCTAATTGGTCCTAATGGTGTCCCAGTCACGACTATTCAACAAGCTGCGTGCGCACAGAAGCTGGTGGGCAGGGACTTGCGCCACTGAGACATGAGGCTGCTGCCGGGGGCAGCCCCCCCCCACCGGCGGAGGCATGCTCAGGCCCACTGTACCGCCTGGCCTGGAGGGGGGTGTCAGGACTGGGGCGGGGCCTCGGCAGAGAGCTCTCAGCACTCCTACCTGGGGTCTGAAGGCATGAGAGGAAGAGAGAGCAGATAGGCAGTTAGGGGAATCAGGCCAGGAAAGAAGAGCAGTTAGGCAGTTAGGAGGATCAGGCCAGGAGGGGAGAGCAAATAGGCAGTTAGGGGGATCAGGCCAGGAGGGGAGAGCAGTTAGGAGGATCAGGCTGGCAGGAGAGAGCAGTTAGGGGGAGCAGGCCAGGAGGGGAGAGCACTTAGGGCCATCTGGCTGGCCAGGGAGCAGTTAGGGGCATCAGGCAGGTAGGAAAGCAGTTAGGGACATTGGGCAGGCAGGTGAGCGCTTAGGAGCCAGTGGTTCTGGATTGTGAGAGGGATCCCAGATTGGAGAAGGTGCAGACCAGGCTGAGCGACCCCCCCTCCCCCCGCCCATGCATGAATCTCGTGCACCAGGCCTCTAGTATATATATAACAAATTTGGACCAAATTGTTTTCCTGCATTCAAGAGACCCTAAAATTACTGCATTAACCCCTAGAGTGCCGGGAGCGTGATCGCGCTCCTCCTGTCTTTCGCCAAAAGTGCCAGGAACGCTATCACGCTCCTCCTGCAGTGTCACTATTATATGTTTTGTTCAATTTTTTTTTCCTACTAGTATTTTATGATAATAATAAAAGCGTAATATGCTAATTAGACCAGATGTCTTTCCGGACGGCCTTCCAGACATCCTTCCGGACAACCTTCCAGACGAAGCCAGGACTGCGGGGGCTGAGGCAGAAGCAGCCACCGTGGTGGGCAGGGGCCGAGCCCCTTGCATGAATTTCGTGCATCGGGCCTCTAGTCTGTACTAATAAAAGCCTAGGTGACCATCACGCCCTCACATCATCACACGATGGCATGCCCACGTCATCACAAGATGGCCACCCCCACGTCATCACAAGATGGCTGCCACAAAAGATGGCCGCTCCTATGTCGTTATAAGATGGCCACCCTGACAATGTCACAAGATGGCCACCACAAGATGGCTGGCAGGGGAGGGCAGTTGTGGGCGATCAGGCCAGCAAGGGAGCAGTTAGGGGGTGATCAGGCTGGCAGGCAGAAGCAGTTAGGAGCCAGCAGTCCTGGATTGTGAGATGGATGTCCGACTGCCGGTTTAGGCCCAATCTCTGTGGGATCGGGTCTAAACCGACAGTCGGACATCTCTTGAGGGGTCCCAGATTGGAGAGGGTGCAGGTTGGGCTGAGGGACAACCCCTGCCCCCCCAGTGCACAAATTTTGTGCACCGGGCCTCTAGTATAACATAATTTGATGAGCATAGGGGACTAGTTGAATAAGCAATAATACCTCTGTACCAGGAGTCAGCAAACATTTTTCAGTAAAGAGTCAGATAGTAGTTATTTTAGGTTCTGTAGGTCGTACGGTATAGCTATTTGACTTTGCTGTTGTGGCATCAAGCAGCCACAGACAACATGTAACTGATGAGTATGGGTGTGTTTCCATGAAACTTTATTCTCAAAAACAAGTGGCCAGCCATATTTGTCCCTCAGGAAATAGTTTGCCAACCAGTAATATACCATGGATTCTCTTTTCAAATATATTTTTTTATTGATTTCAGAGAGGAAGGGAGAGGGAGAGAGAGCTATAAACATCAATGATGAGATAGAATCATTGATCAGCTGCCTCCTGCACACCCCCTACTGGGGATCGAGCCTGCAACCCTGCAACCTGGCATGTGACCTTGACTGGAATCAAACTTGGATCCTTCAGTCCATGAGCCAAACCAGCTAGGGCAATAAAAACATATGTTTTAAAAAGTATGGCATACCCAGCCAGTGTGGCTCAGTGGTTGAGTGCTGACCTTTGAACTAGGAGGTCATGGTTTGATGCCCTGGTTTCAGCCTAGATCCCTAGTGGGGACATGCAGACAACAGTTGATCAATGAGTCTCTCTCATCATTGATATTTCTCTCTCTCTCTTCCTCTCTAAAATCAATAAAAATACTTTTTGGAAGTATGTAAAAAAAAACTCAGCACTTAGTATAAATAAAATATAATCTCATGAAAAAAGTAAAATAGCTAAGACCTACATACAATTACATAGATAGATAGATAGGTAGGTAGGTAGAGAAAAGAGTTTGTTTAACTTAAGAACTTAGAATCAAAGGATTTTAATACAGAACTTGAAAAACTTATTTTAAACCTAAATTTATATATAATTTCAATAATTTTGAATTCTTTAAAATATTTTTAGTATAATCCTCACAACTACCCCAAAACACATAACTCAAGCATACCTACCTAATACAGTTACGGTTGTAGAGGACTGAGCATTTCCAAGTGGGAATGTAACAGCTTTGCATATGTATTTTCCAGAATCAGAAAATCCTATGTTATGTAGAGTAATTGTTGCATCGTTAAGTGAATAGTTTTTAAACAAGACTCTTCCCTGATACTCTCCTTGAACAGAGAATCCATATTGAGGATGGTGAACTGCAACAGTCTGTGAACCTTTGCCATGTACCTTTTCCCATGAAATTTGGGTTATAGTTTCATTCACTTCAATTAAACACTTCAATGAAACATTCTTTCCCCATACTGCTGTGACATGTGGCTCCACAATAATTGGTCCAGCTAAGGCACCTATAGGGGGAAAAAAAAATATAGTTCTTAAAAATATATTGTGCTAAAATCATCCTCCCCTTTTTTTACTCTCCCTCCTTTCTTCCCCTCCTATGGGTACACATACTCACACACATGTTCTTGGGGTTGGATGTAAGACCCAAAGAGTGACTTTTAAATAAAGTAAATACCCAACGATATGTGTTGCAGTGGAAAAAACACTAGATTGGGCCAAGAGTAAGCTTGGAAGCAGATCCTGCCCCAGTCAAGTCTTCAGTTGAGATCCCAGCCCTGAGCTGACACCATGACTGCATTCTCATAAGACTCTGAAGCAAAGAACCTAGCTAAGCCATGACTTGATTCCTGGCCCAAAGAAACTAAGAGATAACAAGTCTATGTTCTTCTAAAGCTACTAAGTTTTAGAGTAATTTGTTACTCAGCAATATATAACTAATTCATGTAGATCTGTTAAACCACATATAATACCAAAGTATCTTCCTTTAAAGGTCCTCTCTATCAAAATCTCTATAAAAACTTAATTTAAGATACACCAACTGACAGAAAACATTAATTTAGAAAACAAACAAAAAAGTAAAATAAATTTTCCCATTTCACAGATAAAGAAAAAAAAATGCCACAAGTGTAAGTTAAAATAAAATTACAACAAACTTTTTCCTTATAATACTAATTTTCTTCCTAAAAGCAATGGACCAAATCTAAATAATTTTAAGAGAAATAAGACTGATATTCATGAATACTAAAGTCAAATAAGACACTGATCACTGACAACTATATTAAAATATAAAACATAGTCCTTGGAGAGTTTACAACTCACATATGCGTTCTGACCCCTAATCCCCCCCCACCACAAAAAATCTCAAACTAAGAAGTAAACCAATATAAGCACTCAAAATAGAAAGTATAAACAACACCTTTAAAGTTTAGAGTTATGTCTAAATATTTTTAAATGAATACAGAAATGCAGAAGGGTATCACTGAAGAAAAATCTGCTTAAATACGTTCAAACATTTCTAAGTGACAACAAAAACTTTACAAATTATTTCCATGAACCTTTTTGAGAGAGAAAAAAACACATAAATTAATAAATTTATGAAAAATAAATGAGGACGAGCATAATAGATAGATAAAAGAGGGCAAATTTTACCATCCAAAAAAAAATGACTGAGGATATTACAAAAATGTACTAACAATTCTTATCAGCTATGGAAGAAAAAGGGGTTTTTAAAGCATTGTCTCAAAAAAGTATCATGCTCCAAAAAGTTTACCATCATGCTCTGACATGCTTTCAAGTGTAGATAATTACTAAGTTTTTAAAATTAATCTGAGACATAAAACATAATTATTCTAATGGATTTTAGCAACCTATATCATAAGCCTAGTACTAAACCAGAAAATATAAAGACAATTAAAGAGTAATTTTTGAATATTAATTAAAATACTCACATACTATGAAATAAAAGAAAAAGACTCAAAGAGCAAGTAGAAACTCTAAGAATGTAAGAATATTTGAGGCTACTCATCACACTGAAATCTCACACAACTTTTTCATTTGATGCTAAAAAGACATTTAATAAAGTTTAACATTCATTAATAATCTGATTTTTTTTAAAAATTGAACAATTGAGAAAAGGATTCTTAAAAATAAAGTTGATTCTTCGAAAATGGTATCACAATAAAATAGAAAGGGGATATAGCTATTAAAGAAGAATCAAGGCAAGATGGTTTATTATCATTGTTTAATTGAGACTGAAAAGTCCAATGTAAGGAAATAAGAGAAAGAAACAGAAAAAAAAAATATTAGAAAGGAACAGACATAATTTGAAAACCCATTACCTGAAAAACTTAAGAAGGCAAGTAAAGGATATTAGAACCAATAATATGGTTGCTTACAAAGCATGCAAAAATATAAAAGCATCGTGTTATAATAGGTGGTTACATTTACAAATTTATTGCAGAAAAAAGCTTAATATTTGCAAAGCATTAATATTTAAAACACCCATAAATAAAGCTGTAAAGAACCTATAAAACTGAATGATTGACTGGAATAAATAAAAGCTATGTCATATTCCTGGATGAAAACACCTAATACTATATAAAGGGCAAATCTCCCCATATTAACACACAAATTTTACGCAATTGAAGTGAAAAGCCTGATAAAAATTCTTGAAACTAGACAAAGGACCATAATAGCTAAGAAATATTTCAAAAGCAACAAAGGTCCAGTTGGAGAGAGAAAAATATTAAAGTAAAAACAATAAAAATCGTACTATTAGTATCTTAAAACAATTGAAAATACACAGACCAACATATATAATGGCATCTATATACATGTAAGTCCAAGTGACCATTACTACCGAACGACCAGTCTCTATGACGCACACTGACCAGCAGAGGACAGATGCTCAAAGCAGGAGCTGACCCCTGGTGGTCAGTGCACTATCACAGCCAACCTGCCCCTGGCCGGCGAACCTCCTGTGGTCCCTCCCCCTGGCCAGCAGGCCCCGGGCTGGGATGAGAAACTGGGGATGGGTGGCGGAGGACACAGTCCCTTTTCCAGGAGGGCGGAGGGCTGACCCCCTCCTCGGGGCCAGCAGCCAACCTCCCGCGGTCCCTCCCGCATCCAGCAAACCTCCCTCAGTTCCACCCCCCTGGCTGGCAGGCCTCAGTGGCAGTATGGTGGTGGGGGAAGGAGGATGAAGGGAGGCGGGGAAATGCACGGTGGCAGGGCTCCAGCATCTGCGTCTGGCGTCCGTTCCTTCCACGCCTGGCCTGACAACTGTTGCCTCCTCTCCCGACCCCGCCAGGGCCTTTGTGCCCTGCGCTGGGACAGGAAATCAGGGTTGGGTGGCAGCAGATGCAGTCCCTTTCTCAGGGGGGCCGAAGGCTGGCTCCCCCATTGGGGCCTGCGGCCAACCTCCCATGCCCTGTCTCTCCCCCCAGCCGGCAGGCCCCGACTAGCCCGGTCCCGATTGGCCCTGATCGCCGGCCAGGCCTAGGGATCCCACCTGTTCGCTGATTTCATGCACCGGGCCTCTAGTATGGTATATAATACAGTTAATTATGTTGTACTAGAGGCCCTATGCATGAAATTCATGCAAGGGGCTTGGCCCTCGCAGTCTCGGTGGCTGCCTCGACCTTCACAGCCGCAGAGGCTGCCTCAGCCCTTATAGCCCTGGCTTTGTCCGGAAGGTTGTCCAGAAAGTCATTCAGCTGTCCAGTCTAATTAGCATATTACGCTTTTATTATTATAGATGAGTGGGGGGGGATAATGAATTAGTCATGACATGCTAAAAAGACAGCTAAATACTGGGAGACATCTCTGCTTTACACTAAACACACACACAGCTTAACTGACGATCTAAATGTAAAATATCAGTTACATATGCATGTATACATACTGATGACAACTTTTTGTATATTCTGGCAGATAATATTAGCTATTCCTAGGAAATGGGATTACTGAAGATTAAAGAAAGAACTTTCATTATTTACTTTGTGTTCTTTGATGTCAGATGATTTACAGTAAGTAATTTTCATAATAAAAATAAATTAAAAATAAACAGAATTACCCTCTTCAGGTGGAAATAGACAAGATATAGGATAAAGAACGTATTATGGACTGAATGTTTTCACCCCTTTGAAGTTTATTTTGAAGCCCTAACCTCACCTCTGAAGTGACAGTATCTAGAAGTGGGGCTTTGTGTAATTATTAGATTTATATGAGGTCATGAGGGTGGGACCCTCACGCTGGCATTATAACAGGAAGAGAGACTAGAACTCTCTCTCTCTTTCTCTCTCTCTCTCTCTCTCTCTCTCTCTCTCCCATATCAGAACAAAGTGAGAAGTTGAGGGTCCTCACCAAGAACCAAATCTGCCCTAATGACAGAAGAGCTTGAGTAGATATTGACCAAATAAAAACTATAAATGGCTATTTTAATGTGTTCAACTTTACTAATATTAATGTAAATATCAGGTTTTTCTCATTTTTTGTTTTAATATCTAGGAGGTAATGAGTGATTTTTGCTAATTTTTTCCTACAAAAATATTCTGAGCAGTTTTATGTTAGTTGCAAAAGTAAATATTGATGTACATTTTTTTCTTGGTTCCACTCTTAAACCATTGAGCAAGAATATTACCCTACAAAGTATTTATAATTTGGTTCTCTCACTAAACCACTTCTGAATAAGATTTTCCCCCATAGAATCTTAAAACCATGAAACAGATTTTCCATTGTGGTTCTTGGACCACAAAGTCAATATTATAATGCCTCACTACTCAAGGTCTCCTGAACATTGAACCTACTCCCCCTCCCACTACTTCCCCATACACATTGTGTCCTGGAGAAACATATTTATTACTGAAGACTTAAATTATTTGAAGCATGTACTTCATTAATGGTGATGTAAGCTTAGAATATAAAGAGCCTAAGGAACAGCAAAGGATTGAACCTTCATATCTGCAAGACCCTAAACTTGTCATAAAGTGTTCCTGGCTACTGCACAATCTAGGGGCCATGGAAAAACATAGTAAGATATGATGCTCTATTTCTGCTCTGTGAGTCTACTTGATTTTTGTTAAGTTTTGTATCCTTAACTAATTAATTAAATTGAACTTATCTTTCAGAGAAAAAGAGAAAGGAGTGCTTTTCCACTACATGTAGTTCTCATGAAAACACTATAACTATGGAAATACAACTATTTGGAGTTTTCATGTGTATCTGAATAGTCCAGCAATTTTCAGTGTGCCACAAGAATTTTTAAAACATACAATACCTAACCTCTTTTCTCTTAGATTATCAAATTTAAAAAATGACAACAGTCAACACAACAATAGCCGTCCAGTGTGAATGAATCAAAATTACACCTATTTTTTTTGTCAGATGGGCAAAAAATATAATACATTTTTGGTGTGCTGCGGAATTTAAGTAAGTAGTTTATGAGTGCTATTAGATAAAAAGGGTTGAAAATAACTGAAATAGTAATTCAGTCAGGATTTAGAATGCCCAGAGGATACAAATCATCTGAAAATATATGTAGTTAAAAATAAGCTTGTGACAGAAAAAGAAAATATAATGACTCATATACTATAACTTCTATGGGTTATTTAAAAACAAAAACAAAAATATGAGATTCCTATTAGAGATCACATTAAAGTATTTGAAATGGAAGTGTGAATAAACTGGCATTGATTCACTTTCTTACCTCTCCCACTCCCAGCAATGAACCAAAAAGTAATAGAAGTCATCACAAATCTTTAATACTATCCTGTTGGTTTTTTAAATTTATCTTTATTGTTGAAAGTATTACAGGTGTCCCTTTTTCCCCCCATTGACTTCTAGCCCGCACTCCCCTCTCACCCCCAGCAAGGATCTTTCAAATGTTAGGATCTATAAGATAGGTATGTGCAAATATTCTACAAACGAAACATTTATTGTACTCTGTGTCCAACTACAAACAATACCTCCAAAGATCTCCTTTCAGACGCCTCAGAATTTAGAATACTTTTTTGAAGCAACTGAAATAAGTATATATTTTCAAGAAACTAGCAAAATCACAGCATCTAGATATTTTTAAAAATTTCAGCATACTTAAATACAATTTAAATTAATCAAATCTACCACCAGCAAATTCAACAAATGTGAATTGTTTTAAACTGATGTTTAAGTTATTCAACTTTGAAAATGCAGCAAAAAAGGATTTTCAATAAAATCCCCATTCAAAACAGAAATAAGCATGGAAGAGTAGAGCAAAATCAACAAAATGAAATTATAAAATGGAAAACTATTGATACAGTGCAAAATCAAATACTATTAGAATGTGGAAGAATATCTAACTTCCTGTCATGTCATAACTAGAAAGAATTAACTCTGGGATCACAGAAGATCTTATATTCCAAAGCGAAAACCTGGATCACATACCAAAAAATTGTTGAAATAACTGAGGGCATTCATTTATCAGTATGTATTAGGTATGTACTTCTGCCAGACCCTGTTCTAGAAGCTGGGCATAGTACTGAAAAGATATCCATGTCCTTCTGAAGTTATATTCTAATCAGATAAACAGATAATCAAGAAAATAAAAAATATCAGATAGTAAAAACTATAGAGGAAAATAAAGGTAAGAGGAATGGTAATTATTTTAAGGTAGCACCATAGCTTTTTTTTTTATCTATGAGTGATAAAAGAAGACATTTTGAAGAGGACATTGGAACAGAGACTTGAAAGAAGTGAAAGAGTGAGAGTGTCCCTTGCAGTGTCCCTTTAGTGAAAGGAAAAGAAAAATGGCAGGCAGGGGGCCAGGCCACACAGGTAAGACTTGGCTTTAATCCTGAATACAGTAGGAAACCAGGAGAGAATTTTTACCAGAAAAGTGACATTCTAGCTTATCTTTTAAAAGGATCATTGTTTAAATAAACTTATACAGAGAAATGATTAATGGTACTTCAGGAAACTCCATTTACAATATGTGAGACAGGTTGTATCATAAGGACTTTCAGTGCTGGGTTGGAAGTGAAGACCAGGACTGACAAACTATATGTGAGGACTAGTCCCACAATAGTGTAAAAAAAAAACACATGCTGATGATAATACACAAAACATCTAACCCCCTCAACAGTTTCCTAGTTTTTGCAGTTCTATAATACCAACTTAAATAAACTTAATATTACAGAGCCACTTAATCAACTTCCTTGAACAAATATTCTGATTCACCTAAAGCAGTGGTTCTCAACCTTCCTAATGCTGCGACCCTTTAATACAGTTCCTCATGTTGTGGTGAACCCCCAACCATAAAATTATTTTCGTTGCTACTTCATAACTGTAATTTTGCTACTGTTATGAATCGTCATGTAAATATCTGATATGCAGGATGTATTTTCATTGTTACAAACTGAACATAATTAAAGCATAGTGATTAATCACAAAAACAATATGTAATTATATATGTGTTTTCCGATGGTCTTAGGCGACCCCTGTGAAAGGGTTGTTCAACCCCCAAAGGGGTCGCGACCCACAGGTTGAGAACCGCTGACCTAAAGCCTACTATTTTCCTCCCTTGTCCTGACTCCTCCTGGTGCTAAGTCTCCATGAATAAAGCCTCTCTCTAATATATAATCTGAAATTTCAATATTAAAATGATACTCTCAAGATAGTAGGGTTCACATTACAAAGAGGAAAAGTTTTGCTTCCTGTTTAGAGACAGAATTATAGATTATATAGTTACACACCCCCAGTAATCTTTTATGGTTTATTTCTTTGTTTTTTACTGAATTTATTAGGGTGACAATAGTTGATAAAATTCTATAGGTTTCAGGTGTACAATTCTATTAACACATAATCTGTATTGTGTGTTCACCACCCCAAGTCAAGACCCCATCCATACCATTTTTCTTCCTTATACCTCCCCCCACCTCCCTTTCCCTCTGGTAATCACATACTGCCTGAGTCTATGAGGTGTTGCCCTCTACATCTGTCAGCCTGTATTTAGCAAGGACAGTAGTAGTCCTTATGTAGGACATAGATCAATATGTAAAAATCAGTTTTGTTTTTATGTATTAGCAATAAAAAAGTGGAGAAAAGTACTAAAATACTGCTGTTTAGAATAGTATCACACATACAAAAAGATGAAAAAGGGATATATCTGACAAGAGCTGTGAAAAACTGTACAATTAAAACTACAAAATTTGCTGAGAATTTAAACCCACATAAATATAAAGACACTCTTTGTTTGAAGTATAGAAGAATCAACATGTATAAAAAGAGGTTCAAGAAAATCCCAATCAAAATCCAAGTGGACATTTAATAAAAATTGACAAACTGTTTCTAAATTTCACATGGAAAACACAAACATAAAGTTTTTTTAATCTTGGGTTGGTAAATATTTCTCAGATACGTGACCAAAAGCACAATCAGTGAATTTCATTAAAATAAAGTTTCTGCCCTAGCTGGTTTGGGTCAGTGGTTAGAGTGTCAGTCTGCAGACAAAGGGTCACAGGTTCAATTCTGGTCAAGGACACATAACTTGGTTGCAGGCTCCATTCCTGGCCCAGTCGGGCATGTGCAGGAGGCAACCAGTGGCTGTGTGTCTCTGGCATCAATGTTTCTCTCTGTCTTTCCCCACCCCTTCCATATTTATTTTCTCTCTAAATAATAGAAGAAAGCTCTCTCTCTCTCTCTCTCTCTCTCTCTCAGTAACTAAATAAATAAATAAATAAATAAGGAAAATATCCTTGGGTGAGGATTAACAAAAAAACACACACCACATTTCTGCACTTCAAAAAGACACTTTTGAAACATTACACTTAATATGGAAAAAAATCTGTTCAAAACATTTTTGATAAAGGAAGAATATCTGATAAAGAACTTTAATCCAAAATACATTTAAAAAACTCTCAAACCGCCACAAAATAAAACAAGCCAATAAAAAATAAGCAAAAGATCTGAACAGACATTACCAAACAGCACATGGAAAGATGCTCAATATTATTAGGGAAATGCAAAATAGGATCACAAAATATACCATAACACATCCATTAGAGTAGCTAAAATGAAAAACAGAGATATTTGCTTTGAGTCTTTTCTCTTTTTTTTTCCTTAGTGAGTCTAGCCAGTTTCATTAGTCTTTTCAAAGAACCAGGTATTTGTTGCATTAATTTTTTTGTATAATCTTTTTACTCTGTTTGTCCCTTATGCAAAAATTAACTCAAAATGGATAAAGACCTAAATATAAGACCTAAAACAATAAATTACATATAAGAAACCATAGATACAAAACTTATGGACCTCAGTCTTAGACTTTATGAATTTGACCCCATAGGCAAGGAAAATAAAAGTAAAAATAAATGAATGGGACTGTATCAAACTAACAAACTTCTGCGCATTGCCCTGGCCGATGTTGCTCAGTTGGTTGGAATGTTGTCAGGTATACCAAAAGGTTACAGGGTTGATTTCCAGTCTGGGCACATATCTGGGTTGCATGTTTGATCCCCATTTGTGGCACGTAGGTAAGGCAACCAATCAATGTTCTCTGTTTCATCAGGTTTCGTTCTCTCCCCACCCACACCCCCATTCCTCTCTCTCTAAAATCAATGAGCATAACCTTGGGTGAGGATTAAAAAAATAAATAAGCCCTAGCTGGTTTAACTCAGTGGATAGAGCATCAGCCTGTGGACTGAGAAGGGTCCCGGGTTCGATTCTGGTCAAGGGCACATTCCCTGGTTGTGGGCTCGATCCCCAGTAGGGGGCAGGCAGGAGGCAGCCGATCAATGATACTCACTCATCATTGATGTTTCTATCTCTCCCTCTCCCTTCCTCTCTGAAGTCAATAAAAAATATATTAAAATAAATAAATAAATAAAAAGAAAAACTTCTGTACAGCTAAAGAAACTGCCAACAGAACAAAACAAAACACACAACCAAACTGACACCACTGACTTCAAGACTTACTATAAAGCTAATCAAGACAGTATGGCATTGATTAAAAAGATAAATAGACTGATGAAACAGAGAGCCCAGAAATAGATTCATATAGCTGTGGTCAACTGATCTTTGATGAAGGAGCAAAGGCAATATAATGGAGCAAAGAGAGTGTATAAACAAATGATACTGGAATAATTGGACATTCACATGCAAAAATATGACACAGACTTTACACCCTTCACGAAAATTAACTCAAAACTGATCACCAACCTAAATTTAAAACACAAAGCTATAAAACTCCTAGAAGGTTAACATAAAAATAATCTAGATGATCTTGGTTATGACAATAACTTTTTAGATACAATACTGAAGACATGATCCATTAAAGAAATAAGAGATAAGCTGGATAACATCAAAATTCAAATTTCTGCTCTGCAAAAAACAGTATCAAAAGAATGAGAAGACAAGCTACAGAGCGGGAGAAAATAATTACAAAAGACATATCTAATAAAGGACCATTATTGAAAATATAAAATTAACTTTCAAAACTCAACAGTAAGAAAACAAACAATCCAATTAAAAAATGGGTCAAAACCCTAAACAGGTACCTTACAAAGAAGATATACAGATGGTAAATAAGCATAAGAAAAGAGGCACCATTACACACCTATCAGAATGGTGGAAATCTAAACACTGACACCACCAAATGCTGACAAGAACATGAAACAATAGGAACTCCCATTCACTGCTGGTAAGAATGAAAAATGGTGCAGCTACTTTGGAAAAGTTTGGCAGTTTCTACAACACTAAATATACTCATATCATAGGACTCAGCAATTGTTTTCCTCAATACTTGCCAAAATGAGTAGAAAACGTATGTCCACATGGAAACCTGCACATGATGTTTCTAGCAGTTTTATAATTTTTAAAACTTGGAAGCAACCAAGGTATCCTTCTATAGATGAATGGATAAGTTCTGGTATATCCAAAGGAATATTACTCAGTGCTATAAAGAAATGAGCTATCAAGCCACAAAAAGACATAAAGTAACCTTAAATTGCACCTGTTGAGTTAAAAAGCCAATCTGTAAAGGTTAAGATTCCAATTATATGATGTTCTGAAAAAGACAAAACTGAAAAGCAAAAAGATTAGTGGTTGTAAAGGGTTTGAGGGGTGGGAGAAATGTATAAGTGGAACACAGAATTTTTAGAGCAATGAAAATACTCTGTATACTATATTGGCAGATGCATGCCATTCATTATGCACTTGACAAGACACAGAATGTACAACACCAAGAGTAAACTGTAATATAAACTATGGCCTTTGGGCGATAATGATGTGTAGGTTCATCGTAACAAATGTGCCACTTAGGTAGGGGATGATGATCTGTTGATCATCCTGGAAGGGGAGGGGGAGGTTAGAGTGAGGGGCACCAGGGGTACTTTGTACTTTCAATTTAATTTTACTCTGAACTAAAACTGCTCTAAAAAAAATTAACATCTATCAAAAATGTTTTTAAATATACATGTAACAAAATACTGCTCAGCAATAAAAGAAACTGATACACACAACAACATGGATGAATTTCACAATAATTATGCTCAAAGACTGAAAAAGAATACAAAGAGTATGATTCCATTCATTTAAAACTCTAAAAAATGCAAACTACTTTATAGTGACAGAAAGCAGGTCAGTGTTTGCTTGAGATAGAGGAGAAGTGATAAGATAGATGATTTAACAGAGGACACAAGAAAACTCTTGGGATGATGGATAACATTCATTACCTTTATTGTACTGGTAATTTAACAGGTCTACATTTTGTTAAAACTTATAAAAGTGTACACCTTTCATATGTGCAGCTTATTATATGTCACATATACCTAGTAAAGCTGTTATATAAAAAAGTGAGAAGAGGGATTGGAGAACACTTAGTATACAGGTAACTTTTGTTAGGAATTTTACTCTAAAGACAGCCAAAGAGATCAGACAGAAGATCAAGAAAAATGAGGGTAAAGAGAGTATATTTTTTAATGGGACATATTAAAATAATTGAAAAAAAATGTGTGACAGAACAGATGGTGCAATTTTTAAAGTGATATCTTATAGGAGAGAGGACAATGTGGAACAGGATTGGAAGGGATACCATCGGCCATTCATCGTGCATCCATCATGGCAGGAAGAGTCTCCCAGTACAGAAAGGTAGCCCCACCCCATCTGTGGTTTCACTTTCTGCAGTTTCAGTTACCTGCAATCAACTGAGCTAAGAAAATATTAAATGAAAAATTGTAGAAATAATTCATAAGTTTAAAATTGTGCCCTGTTCTGAATAATGTGATGAAATCTTATGACGTCAACAGTCCATACCCCCAGTATGTGAATCATCCCTTTGCTCAGTATATCCACTCTGAATACACAACAGTCACTTAGTAGCTGACTGTTGGCAGTATCACAGTGCTTGTGTTCAAATAATCCTTATTTTACTTAATAATGGCCCCAAAGTCATTCACATAACTTTTATTACAGTACTAGAGGCCAAGTACACGAAATTCATGCATAGGGGATGGGGGGAGGTCCCCTCAGCCCAGCCTGCACCCTCTCCAATCTGGGACCGCTGGCTCCTAACTACTCACCTGCCTGCCTGCCTGATCGCCCCTACTGGCCCCCCTACCAGCCTGATCACCCCTAACCGCTTCTGCCTGCCGACCTGGCCGCTCCCAACTGCCCCCCTCCCACCAGCATGGTCATCTCTTACTGCCCCACCTGCCGGCCTGGTCGCCCCCAACAGCCCCACTCTGCCGGCCTGGTCACACCTCACTGCCCCCCCTGCCGGCCTGGTCACCTCACACAGCCTGCTGCTCAGTCATTTGGTCGTCCCTCACTAACCCCCCTGCCAACCTGGTCACCCCACGCAGCCTGGTGCTCAGTCGTTTGGTCGTCCCTCACTAACCCCCCTGCTGGCCTGGTCACCCACGCAGCCTGTTCGGCCAACCGTTTGGTTGCGATGGCCCCTGGCTCTTTATATATATATAGATATTATTACAATTGTCTTATTTTACTGTAATTATTACTCTCTTACTATATAAAACATAGTATATACAGGGCTTGGTACTATCCACGGTTTCAGGCATCCATTGGGGTTCTTCGAACGTATCCGTGGTGAACAAATGGAAATTACTGTAATAAGACAGTGCCATTTATCATAGTCTAGACATCAGGAAATGCTTGGCAAGAGGTGTCATTTAAGCTATGCTCTGAACATTAAGATTTTCATAGGCTAGGGAAGACCATTTCAGATTAAGCAAAGATCTGGTAAAGTGCAGTAATTGGAAATTACATAGTAGAGAACTAGAACTAGTATTCAAATTATCCTCTGACACAGTGCTCAGAACTTCCTAGAAGAGCACTGTCCCAGCCACTAAGCCACCTGTGGTTATTTAAATTAAAATTAAATAAAACTTAAATTTCAGGTATTCACTTATACTGGCTACATTTCATGTTCAATTGCCCCATGTGGCTAGTGACTCTAGTCATGAAAAGTATAGCTTATATTGCTTCATTGCAGAAAGTTCTAGATAGGACAATTCTAGAACAGAAGTTCAATGAAAGTTAACTTATTTTCTAATGACAGATCTAGTGTTTTCTACAAAGCTAAAAAAAAAATCAGTTTCAGAGAGCTAATTTTTTAAAGTTTAGATTTCTATAATAATGACTTACATGTAACCAACAGCAATAAACGATACAGATTACAAACTTCTACTACACTATCTCCTATATATTAATATTAAATAAAGATTTCACCCTACTATATCATATTTACTCCTACTAATCTTTAAGTAGCAACTTCAGCTTTATAAAATGATCTTTCTAAAATGTCATTTCTATCATCTATTCTCAATACCTTTTAATTTCTAATAAAAAAATCTTAATTTAAGCAATAAACGTTAAAAGTTCTCTTGAATTTACTTTATATTTAAAAGCACAATTCCTTCATATCTATAATAAAAAAGCATAATATGCAAATCGACCTAACGGCTGAACAGCAAATAACTGTCAGGACTACCAGGCTATGACATGCACTGGCGCCAGGCCAGCCAAGGCGGGTGCGATGCAATTGGTCGGGGGATCCCACCATTGCCCCATGATTGCCCCGCAGAAGGAGGCACAGGCCACCGGCCGGCGGGGCAATTGATGGGGGGAAGGGACACGCTCCGCGATCGCCCCTCAGAGGGAGGCCCAGGGCGATCAATCGGGGGAACTCCGTGATCGATCACCCCGCAGAGGGAGGCCCAGGCTACCCAGCCGGCAGTGTTGCGGTAGGTGGGCAGGGCCTCCCTCTGTGGGGTGATCAATTGCAGGGCTCCCAGACTGTGAGAGGGCGCAGGCTGGGCTGAGGGCTCCCCACCCCCCCGAGTGCACGAATTTCATACACAGGGCCTCTAATTTTCAGAATAGAAGCACAAAATCTTAGATCAGGAAGAGAAATTAGAGGGCACTTATCTAACCTCATTTTAAATAGTGAAGTGATTGGTCCTCATCATATGGTCAGTGAAAACACACAAACAAGAAGCCTCCAGGCTTCAAACAGTAATCTTTCCAACTCTATCACGCTGAGCACATAAATGTTTAATTGAAAGAAAACCTAGAAGGGCTATTAGTTGAGACATTCAAAAGCTCAGAGATTTTCAAAATAAAATGTTGGAGGGGAACTGTAGTTCTTTAATCAGCACTACTTTCATCAGAGGTGAAATGTATGGGAGAATGGAATTTCATAACAATTACTAAGAATTTGCTCTTTTAATTCCCATTTTAACCTGTGGAATTGTGGCAATTTTTAAACAAATTTTTAAATAAATTTGGGTTTTACTCATCATAATAAAATGTATTCCCCAAAATACTATAGTAATTATATAATCTTAGGCTTTACTGTTATTCTAGCAGCAAAATTTATAATCAATAGTAAACAATTTCTAACCAAAGAAATTATATTTAACCATACTACTGAATTTACTTCTTTGACACTTTAATTTACTTTAAGTCTTATTATAAATGACTAGAAGCCCGGTACACGAAATTCGTGCACGGGGGTGTGTGTGTGTGTGTGTGTCCCTCAGCTCAGCCTGCACCCTCTCCAATCTGGGACATCCCTCTCACAATCCAAGACTGCTGGCTCCCAACCACTCACCTGCCAGCCTGCCTGATTGCCCTTAACTATTCCCCTGCCAGCCTGATCGACTCCTAAATGCTCCCCTGCCAGCCCAATTGCCCCCAACTGCCCTCCCCTGCAGGCCTGGTCCCCCCAAACTGCCCTCCCCTGCAGGCCTGGTCGCCCCCAACTGCCCTCCCCTGCAGACCTGATCGCCCCCAACTGCCCTTTCTTTCAGACCTGGTCCCCCAACTGCCCTCCCCTGCTGGCCATCTTGTGTCGTAGCCATATTTGACCACATGGGGGTGGCCATCTTGTGTGTTGGAGTGATGGTCAATTTGCATATTACTCTTTTATTAGATAGGATACATACAAACAGGAAGGCCTGTGAACATGTAAATATTCTCAGATGAAGTAGAAATATTTAAGAACTAGTGCTTCAAAGACAATGATGTAATATCAATTCTCATGAATGACAGCATTCTA
>NW_005353622.1:571850-587893 GCF_000412655.1 Myotis brandtii | reverse complement strand
AAATTTCAAGCTTACTGTTTTAAAAGAGGCATCTCTAAATGAGTACATGGAGCTTATGGTTCAGTAGTGTGAAACTTCTCAGAGTCAAGAATGAGGCTTAAAATTATGAGTGGTAACAGGGTTCAATGAGAAAAATAATTAATTAAAAAAATAACCTGTGGAGCCAGACTAATCTAAATCCAATAACCTTTGAAGCCAGACTAACCTAAAGGAAAGACAGAGGAGAAGGACATGTAAAGACAGAGTCAGAGAATTGAGTGATGCAGTCACAAGTCAAAGAGCATATGTAGGCAACAAATGCTGGAAGAATCAAGGAACAGAAGGAAACATGATTCCTAGAAGAGGGAGACAAGAAAGGAGGAAAGCATGGACAGCCGACAGACACAGCCCTGCAACAGGGAGCTCATTGCTTTGCTGGCCCTGAGAGGGGAGAAAGCCCTAGCAGGAGGCACTTTCTTCTGCCAGAAAGTAGAGGGGGAGGGAGAGGGGAAGGGGCAGCCCAAAAGGGCAATGGGCGAGGTAGCAAACAGTGTCTGAGTTAGGAGATGCCTGACAGAGCCATGCAGCTCTCTATTGTTGGGCCCGCGGTGGTATTTCAGAACAAGTAATGGAACCTCAGAGTCCTACCACTACCTGGAGTCCCAAAACTCGCCTCCCATTGCCCTTGGAGTTGGGTCAAGAAGCATATTATCTGTAAACCAAAAGCTGTCCCAGTAGAACCACTGTTTCCCTCTGTGACTGATCCCCAGGAGAAGTGCTTGGGGCAGGACCCCAGGGAGGTCAGGGTGGTCATTACAGTGAAGGCAAAACAAACCCCACCCCCAAGCAGCGAGGCTGTGTGAAAGGCCATGGCCAGCATGGCTTTCGGATTCAAAGGCTTGGAGAAAGAGCTGACGCACAAATAGACACACAAGACAATAAATATTAATTTTGAAGTTATGGGGACAAGCCAGGGAAAACTCAACTGTAGTAGTCAAGTTCCACTGAGTCTCCGCTCCCTCTGCTTTTATTTACTAGAATACACAATTGTCTTTTAGGAATGCAAACAGACATATCAATGGTAATTTTTAGTAAACAGTAAGATTATCAGGTTTGGGGGGAGTTTGCTTTAGGCCATTGAGTCAGCAGTAGATAATAAAATGCAAATTCACCCTGTGAATATCAAAGGAGTCCAGGTCAGCTTTCTGCTGGACTTCTCCCATTTATATTAATCACTGTTGATCTTGGTTTCCAGCAAGGCTGTACCTTCTTACAGAAGCTGCAGAGGTTTAAGACTGTGAGATCACAGAGGCAAAAAAAAAAAAATCGTGCAATTCATCGCCATCTACAGGAATGTAGTAGAAATATCTCTTCACAGATAAATGCTTACTTAGACCAGTGGTTCTCAACCTTCCTAATGCCGCGACCTTTTAATACAGTTCCTCATGTTGTGGTGACCCCAACCATAAAATTATTTTCATTGCTACTTCATAACTGTAATTTTGCTACTGTTATGAATCGTAATGTAAATATCTGATATGCAGGATGTATTTTGATTGTTACAAATTGAACATAATTAAAGCATAGTGATTAATCACAAAAACAATATGTAATTATATATGTGTTTTCCGATGGTCTTAGGCGACCCCTGTGAAAGGGTCGTTCGACCCCCAAAGGGATCGCGACCTACAAGTTGAGAACCACTGTCTTAGACAAAGGAGGGCAGCAAATACCATGAATAACCACAATAATGAGGATGACAAGAAAATGAAATATCTCCAGAAAGGAAGCTGGAACATATGGAAATATGTGATATAAATGATGGATATTTTAAGATTGCAGTTCGGAAAATACTCAACAAGATTGTGAGAAAACATAGGCAATTCAATGCACTTAGAAAACATCAATGAACAAAATGAGTACTTTACCAAAGAAATTGAAACTTTAAATAAGAACCAATCAGAAATCCTGGAAATGATGCATGCATTTAAGGAGATTAAAAGTAAACAACTGAGCAGAGAAAATAGACTGAACCAGATGGAGGAAAGAATTAGTGATATTGAAAATAGGAATCTAGAAATGACACAGAGGGAAGAAAAGAGAGACAGACCTGAGCATAAAGAAAAAGGAAAATACTCTATGAGAACTATCTGACTACATCAGAAAAAAACAATATTAGTGTTAGGTTTGATTGAGCAATTGAATTGATCCCCCTCCCCCAGGAACTGGCTTTTCAGGTCATTTCACTATGGGCATTCCCTTTGCTGAGACCACATTTCACTTGAGGTGACTACATTCCATTATCTGCCCTCCGGGTATGCATAAAGAAGTCTCCACCCAGGCAAAAGCCCTCCAAAAGTCCTTTAAAAGCCACTGACTCTGCCATCCAAGGCTCAGCTACCTGGTGTGCCAATGATCGAATAAATTCATAATCCCTCACCACTCTGGCCTCGTGCATTCCTCCTTCGGTGACCTAACAATTAAAATGATAGGCATTCTGGAGGAGGAGGAAAGGGAGAATGTAATGAAAAGGAGAGTCTATTCAAACAAATAGTGAATGAGAATTTCCCAAACCTATGGAAAGAACTAAATCCTAGAATCCAAGAAGCAAACAAAACACCTACTTACCTCAATCTAAAGAGACACTCTCCAAGACATTTGGTATTAAAGCTGTCAAAAATTAATGACAAATAAAAATTCACAAAGCAGCCAGGGAAAAGAAGGAAGTGACCTATAAAGGAAAATCCATCAGAATTTCATCCAACTTCTCAGCAGAAACTCTTTAAGTCAGAAGAGAGTGGACCAAATATTCAAATGTCTGAAAAAGAGAAATTACCAGCCACTAATAATATATCCAGCAAAATCATCCTTTAAATATGGAGAAATAAAGACATCTCCAGATATACAAAAGCTAAGGGATTTTATCACCAAAAAAAAAACCTTTATTGCAGGAAATATTCAAGGGAGTAATTCTACCTGAAACAAAGAACATAAGGTCACATACTACTGGTAAGATAACCAAAAAACTTACAGCATAAAGAGGGATAAACTTGTGACAAAAGCAATTACAGGGATGGGGGTAAGGTCTGAAATGGCAAAGGAGGATGAAGATCATATGTACTCAAAAAAAAAAAAAGCTAGGTATATATGCAAGTTTATTTTTTATAAGCCTAATGGTAACCACACACAAAAATCCCCAAAACAGGACACACAGGTTAATAAAATAGGAAGTAGAGGAAAATGTATGAAATACCACCAAACAAAAACAACAGACAGAAACACAAAGGAAAAGAACCAATGGAGGCACAAAGCTACCAGAAAATAAAAGCTAAAATGGCTAAAGGAAATCCTCATACATCAATAACTACCCTAACTGTAAATGTGCCGGAAGCCGGTCCATCCTTGCTGCTTGACACAGTCGCTGCAGGAAAGAAACATCTGCACAGCATATGTTTCAAGGGACCTGGCGTATATAGCATACTGTTCTTAATATGTTTGCTCCCCTTCTTGGCGCTATGTATTTTAGCCAAGGTCACCTCTCTGAGAAAGGTTGTTTCCCCAGGTAGGAATTTTTCCCTGAAGTTAGGGAGGGAATAAAACCCCTTAACTAAGTGCCAGGTGGGTAGTTAATCACTTTAACTAAGAACAATCATGCTTAAGCTACATAATCTTTACTTCCTGGAATGGAGATAAGAAACCCTAACCTTTGGAATGAAATTGGCAGGATTAAAATCAACTGGTATAAATACAGATGTAACAAGACAACAGGAGACAGAACCTAGAGACAACCTAGAGACAGAACCTAGTGAGAGAACATGGCAAAAGATCCTGGACAGAACCTGACTACAGAACTTGGCTGTAGAACCTAGACAGAACATGGCAGGAGAACCTGGCTGGAGAACCCGGAGTACCTGGCTGGAGAACCTGGCTGGAGAACCTAGCGACAGAACTTGGCTGAAGAACCTAGGGAGAGAACATGGCAAGAGAACCTAGAGACAGAACTTTGCTGGAGGTCCTGACCAGAACTTCACTGGAGATCCTGGCCAGAACTTTGCTGGAGATCCTAACCAGAACTTCGCCGGAGTACCTGGCTGGAGAACCTGGCTGGAGAACCTAGCGACAGAACTTGGCTGAAGAACCTAGGGAGAGAACATGGCAAGAGAACCTAGAGACAGAACTTCGCTGGAGGTCCTGGCCAGAACTTCACTGGAGATCCTAGCCAGAACTTGGCTAGAGATCCTAGCTAGAGATCCTGGCTAGGCTGCTGATCAACTGAAGGCTGTCTCCGTGTCATTCCTTCTTCCCCGACTCTGTCCACACCTTTGGGGACCCCTGGACCCGCTGGGGTTGGACCCCAGCATAAATGGTCTGAATTCACCAATAAAGAGGCACAGAATAGCAGAGTGGATAAAAAAACAAAACCTAACCACATGCTGCCTACAAGAAACAAATCTAAGCTGCAAAACAAAGGAAGATTCTAAGTAAAAGGGTGGAAAATGATTCTTCAAGCAAGTAACATCCACAGAAAAGCAAGTATAAGCATACTTATATCTGACAAAATAGATTTCAAGATAACAAGAGACAAAGATGGACACTTTATAATGATAAAGGGGACAATGAATCAAGAAAACATAACACTTCTTAATATATATGCACCCAACAAAAGAGCACTAAAACATATAAAAGTGCTACTCACAGAATTAAAGGGAGAAACAGATCAAAACAATCAGAGTTGGTGATTTTTATACTCCATTGAAAACTCTAGATAGATCAATCAAACACAAAAATCAATAAGGAAGTATTGGCCTTAAAGGAAACACTAGACCAAATGGACATAACTGACATTTATAGAAGCTTTCATCTCAGAACATCAGATTATATATTCTTCTCTAATGCACATGCAACATTCTCAAGGATAAACCATATGCTGCATCACAAAACTAGCATCAACTAATTTAAGAAGAGTGAAATTATACCAAGCAATTCTCCGACCATGATGCCTTGAAATTAGAAATCAACTGCAAAAAGCAAAGAAACCCGAAAATATGTGGAGATTAAACAACATAGTGCTAAAAAATGACTAGGTCAAAAAAGAAATAAAAGATAAGATTGAAAGATATATAGAGACAAATGAGAATGACAATACAACACATCAAAACTTCTGAGATGCAGCGAAAACAGTAATAAGAGGGAAGTTCATAAAAGTACAGTCTTATCTCAAGAAACTAGAGAAGTCCTAAGTAAACAACCTACAACCACATCTTAAAAAACTAGAGGAAGAAGAACAAAAGCAACCCAAAGTCAGCAGAAAAAAGAAAATAAAAATTAGAGCAGAATTGAATGAAATAGAGAACAAAAAGACTATACAAAAAATTAACAAAACAAAGAGCTGGTTCTTTGAGAAGATTAATAAAATTGACAAACCCTGGCTAGACTCAATAGGAAAAAAGGGTAAAGACTCATATTAAAAAATCAGAAATGGGAGAGAAGTCACCATAGACATAACAAATATAGAAAGGATCATACTATATGCCACCAAATTACTAACTTAGAAGAAATGGACAGTTTCTAGAATAACATACCCTTCCTAGTCTAAAACATGAAGAACTGGAAAATCTAAATAGAGTAATAGACCTGTCAGTAGTGAGGAAATTGAAACAACTATAAAAAACCTCCCAAAAAACAAAAGTCCAGGACCAAATGGCTTCACCAGTGAATTCTACCAAATGCTCAAAGATTTAAAACCTATCCTTCTCAAATTCTTCCAAAAAAAATTGAAAAAGAGGCAATATTTCCTAACACATTCTACAAGGCCAATATAACCCTGATACCAAAACCTGGCAAAGATAACACACAGAAAAAAAATTATAGATCAATATCTCTGATGAATACAGATGCAAAAATCCTAAACAAAATACTAGCAAATCGAATACAACAGTACATTCAAAAAATAATACATCACAATCAAGTGGGGTTCCTTTCAAGCACACAAGAATGGTTCAACATACGGAAATCAATCAATGTAATACTTTACATTAACAAAAGAAAAGATAAAAATCATATGATCTTATCAACAGATGTGAGAAAAAGCATTTGATAAGATACAACATTCATTTATGATTAACCCTTTTCAGTCCAATATTGAGGCTGACTCGACAGACCAGACGCTAGTAGCAGGTCCAATGTTGAGGCTGAGGTCGACACCGCAAACTGGTTCAACATTCAATCCCGTCAATTAATTTGGACCAGACTGTTTGAATTCCAAAAATAAAATTGGACCACAAAGGGTTAATACACTCAATAAAATAGGAATAGAAGGAAAGGACCTCAACATAATAAAGACCATCGATGATAAATCCTCAACTAATATCATACTCACTGTGAAAAACTGAAAGCTTTTCCCCTAAGATTGGGAACAAGACAAGGATGTCTACTCTCACCACTCTCACCTCTAGTATTGGTCCCTACTCCTGGCCAGCGACCAGGGCCGATAGGGGCCTCCTAGCTGCTGTCCAGGGCCTCCTTTCCCCGGCTGCTGGCCAGGGCCTTTCTTCATTCCGCACCACCCCAGGGTGGTCAGCACATGTCATAGCAAACGATCCAACTCCCAGTCTCCGGGTCAAACTCCCAAGAGGACACTTTGCATATTAGATAGATAGATAGATAGATAGATAGATAGATAGATAGATAGATGAAAGAAAGAAAGAAAGAAAGAAAGAAAGAAAGAAAGAAAGAAAGAGCGAGCGTGCTGGAAGTCCTAGCCAGAGCAATAAGGCAAGAGAAAGAAATAAAAGGCATCCAAATAGGAAAAGAAGAAGTAAAACTATTGCTTTTGACAGATGACATGATTCTGTATATAAAAAACCCTAAAGACTCTACCAAAAAACTACTAGAAACAATAAATACAGTCAAGCTGTAGGATACAAAATCAATGTGCAAAAATCCATTGCTTTCCTATATACTAATAACAAAACTTCAGAAAAAGAAATTAAAAAAACAACTCTTTTTGCATTTGCAACCAAAATAATAAAATACCTAGCAATAAACGTAACAAAGAACATGAAAAACCTATATCCTTAAAATTACAAAGCATTATTAAAAGAGATTGAAAAAGACACAACAAAATGGAAAAATATCCCATGTTGTTGGATTGGAAGAATCAATATAATTAAAATGGCCATATTATTGAAAGCAACATACATATTTAATGCAATCCCCATCTAAATCCCAGTGTCACTTTTTTTAAAGAAATAGAATGAGAAATTATCAGATTTGTATGGAACCACAAAATACCCTGAATAGCCAAGGCAATCCTGAGAAAAGAGAACGAAGCTGGAGGTATCATACTACCTGACTTCAAAATACCAGTATAATACAAAGCTACAATCATCAAAACAGCATGGTATTAGCAGAGAAAAAGACACAGAGATCAATGGAACAGAACAGAGAGCTCAGGTATAAAACCACATGTATATGAGCAGATAATTTTCGACAAACGAGCCAGAAACACACAACGGAGTAAAGAGAGTTTCTTCAATAAATGGTGTTGGGAAAACTGGAAAGCCACATGCAAATGAATGAAACTGGATTACAGTTTGTCCACATGTACAAAAGTCAATTCAAAATGGATCAAAAACCTAAATATAAGACCTGAAACAACGAGTTACACAGAAGAAAATATAGTACCAAACTTATGGACCTTGGTTTTAGAGAACATTTATGAACTTGACCCCAGAGGCAAGGGAAGTAAAGGTAAAAATAAATGAGTGGGTCTATATAAAACTAAAAAGCTTCTGCACAGCAAAAGAAACTGACTACAAAGCAAAGAGACAGCCAACCAGATGAGAGATATTTGCAAATAGTAGCTCTGACAAAAGTTTAATTTCTAAAATATGTAAAAAATTCATAAAACTCAATACCAAACAAACAAACAACCCAATCAAAAGTAGGCAGAGGACCTGAAAATACACCTCTTCCAAGAAGACATACGAATATCCAATACATATATGAAAAGGTGTTCAACCTCACTGGCAATTAGGGAAATGCAAATCAAAACTACAATGAGATACCACCTCACACCTGTTAGAGTGCCCGTTATCAACAAGACAGGCAATAACAACTGTTGGAGAGATTGTGAAAAAAAGAGAACCTTTATTCACTGCTGGTTGGAATGTAGACTGATACAACCACTATGGAAAGCAGTCTGGCAATTCCTCAAGAAAATTGAGAATAGATCTACCATACCACCCAGCAATCCCTCTCCTGGGTATATACACATAAACCTCCAAATCATATATTCACAAAGATACATGCACCCCTATGTTCACTGCATCATTATTCAGGATGACCAAGACATGGAAACAACCAATGTGTCCTGCAATAGAGGACTGGATAAAGATGTGGTATACATACACAATGGAATATTACACGGCCATAAGAAAGGATGAAATAGCACTATTTGCAACAACATGGATGGACCTTGAGAACATTATGCTAAGTGAAATAAGTCAGGAAAAAAACTAAGAACCATATGATTTCATTCATATCTATACTAATAATGGAGGAATATGCAAATTGTCCAGGACACCATCACGTAATGACCATTTAACAGGCTGCAGCCCCGCCCCCTGCTCAGGCAGCTGCGAGGCCTGGGGTAGGTAGGATAGGATACGATAGGAGGGGATAAGAAAGGAAAGGGAGAGGAAGGCAGGCCTGCATGCAGACAGGCCAAGAGGAGAAACAGAAATACAGAAAGGGAACAAGAAAAAGACGCACAGTAGCAACATTATAGTTATGAAGTAGCAAAGAAAATAATTTTATGGTTGGGTCACAACATGAGGAACTGTATTTAAAGGGGCAGAAGGTTGAGAACCACTATCCTAGACACTAGAGCAGTGATGGCGAACCTATGACACGCAAACTCATTTTTTTGGTTGATTTTTCTTTGTTAAATGGCATTTAAATATATAAAATAAATATCAAAAATATAAATCTTTGTTTTACTATGGTTGCAAATATCAAAAAATTTCTATATGTGACACGGCACCAGAGTTAAGTTAGGGTTTTTCAAAATGCTGACACGCCGAGCTCAAAAGGTTCACCATCACTGTCCTAGACTCTTGAGATGGCATTTGAGAAAAACTTAACTCTTTCTTGAATCTACTTGGTGACACAGAGAGGCTCTGAGGCTGACTGGATTGGGTGTCTGGTTACTTCTTAAGCACGTGTAACTCTTCTTGGGTAGCTTAAGATATATTTTAGTTTCCTAGCTGAGGAATTCCTTCTGGTTTTCTCAGATCTGAATCTCTGAGATGGCCAAAGGGATAGTTCTCTTACAATATTAGTGGAAATGAGTTATAATTGGAAGTTCTTTAGTATTTTTGAGTGCCCCCATATCTTCATGAGAGGCAAGGCTAAGGGGGAAACACGAATGTAGAATCTATGAGGACAACTTCCTTAGGATCTGGAGGAAATCCATATTACTTTACCTGCTGCAGATTGCCTTATCCAAGCAGGTTTTTTTTTTTTTTTTTGGCTACCACATGCTATTTCCAAAGACAGGATGAGAGGGAATTGGTGTGCCCCCCCCCCCCCCCGCCGCCCCCGCACGAATTTCGTGCACTGGGCCTCTAGTGTGGATATAAAACAAACTCGTGATCACAAACAGCAGTGTGGTGGTTGCCAGAGAGAAGGGGTAAGGGGTGAAGGGAGTCTTAATATATGGGCAGGAGAAGATTTGACTTTGGGTAAGTTACATGGTGCAATATATAGACCTTGTAACATAGAAACGCACACCTGAAACCTATATGTTCATCTTGACCAATATCACCCCAATAAATTTAAATAAGTAAATACATCGTTCTAAACATCCATTCCTAATAATGTACCTCAAGGAAGGGTGGGGAGAAAGCACACAAGAGAATTTCAAAGGACAGGGCTTAGAACTTCTAGAGCAGCTTCACTTTTGTACATGTAAAACTGCTGAGGGGAGAAGAAGAAGGGAAAGAGGAAGGAGGCCGAATATTACCAGACTAGATATCTAGTCATTTTCAGCACTTTTTGACAATTTGTCCTTTCTTCTACATTCTGGATAAAAGATGGTCAAAGCTAAACCCCAAAAATGTATGACATAATTCACTCTACTCTCTTTCACCAAAATTTTCAGAAAAGTCATCTCAGCAGCAAATATTTGTTATCCTTTAAATTTGTATAAATTCTTCAATGTAGCATTCAATATAGCAGCAAACCGAAGAAAAAAGCATTTTAGGTTACTTTTTTCCCACTGACTCCAAGATGCATATTTTCCCACAACTCTAAAGATGGGGTTCAGGTAGCTTGGGCATATGCAAATATGATTATTCCTGGTGGTATTGACTGACAGTGTGCAACCCTATGACCTTTAAATCAACAAGGACCATATATTCTACTAATTCATTCTGGTAAGATCAGGATAGCACCAGAATAAAAACTTGCAGAATGGATATTAGAGGCTTGTAAGAAAAATCTCAGAGATGATATTTTCTGTGTATTAAAGAGTTAACATAGCAAGCCTAAACTGCTATCCTTGAAAAGGCCTTCTTGCAAGGATATTGCAAAAGTTCCCGCCATTAATTGGTGATAGCGCACTAGGCTTAAACAGTTTGTACAAAACATTCGGTTTACTACTTTCCTTCTGGGAATCTAGAACTTGGGTATGTGCTAGGCAGGGAGTACCTATTTGATCAGCCTCCAATAAAAAAAACCCTGTGCCATATGTCTCTAATGAGCTTCCAAGACTGGCAACATTTTGCCCATGTTGTCACAGGTCATTCTTGAGGGAATTAACTGTGTCCTGTGTAACTCCACTAGGAGGGGATTCTGAAAGCTTGTGCCTGGTTTTCCCCAGACTTTGCTTCATGACCCTTTGCTGACCGTGGGAGCCTTTGCAGTAATAAAGCCTTGAATACAACTATATGCTGAGTCTTACGGATCTTCCAAGAGAATTACTGAATCTAAGGATGGCTTTGGGGACCCTACAACACATTTTTTAAGAAAGATAGCATCGCCCTGACCCGTTTGGTTCAGTGGATGGAGCGTCGGCCTGCAGACTGAAGGGTCCCAGGTTCGATTCCGGTCAAGGGCATGTACCTTGGTTGCAGGTACATCCCCAGTGGGGGGTGTGCAGGAGGCGGCTGATCGATGTTTCTCTCTCATCGATGTTTCTAACTCTCTATCCTTCTCCCTTCCTCTCTATAAAAATTCAATAAAATATATTTTAAAAAATGAAAAAAAAAAGAAAGATAGCATCAAAGAGCTCTTCATGGCATAGAGGCAAAAAGCAATACAAGGGAAGTAGGATTCTCAATGTGAAGAAGTAACAGGAGCACCTTCAACATTTTTCCACTTTCTTTTGCTTTTCATGTGTGCTCACAAGTTAGGATAATTAAAAAAAAAAAAAAAACTATGACTACAATATTTACAAGTATGAAATAAAAGTATAATAAATATAAAATAAACCAATACATATAAAATACAAATTCTAAGTGATAGGAAAGCACTGCCATAGTTTTTGTTTTTCTTTATAGTATATAAAACCATAATTTATCTCTTAATGACCTCTTCTATTTGATAAAATGATTGTCAAAATTTGATATCCTAATACAATAAGCAAGCATCTACAGAATAAGTACACACAAAAATCAGAAGTCAATGCAAGGTATGACACTCAAAAAATATAGTAAGAGATTTAAAAAGAATTGCGTTTATGTTGTTTCTACATTTTATATACTTTCTAAGTATTTAAGTTAAATATTTTATTTGAATCAATAATTCTCAGTTTCTAGAAAAGCAGTTTATAGACATTTTTCATTGCATTCGACTTAAGAGATGCACAAAATACATAATAACTTAGTTTCAAATCTTATGTAGGAACTTTAAAGTACCTTTAAGCTATAGAGATATATGTGTTATCAATTTATTGCCTCTCAACTCCAAATGCACTTTCCATGAATGTTCTGTGATAAATGGAATTCCTTCAAGTATTTCTCCTTTAATATGAACGTGATGTTAAGCTTTCTCAGGAGATGATGGATGCTATAGGGATACTGCAGAAGGAAGACACTCTCCTGCCATGTTCAAAGCATGCTAGGAGTCAACAGTGTGGCTAGGAGGACCCTGGATCAAGCCAGTGAGGGTGTGAAAATATCAGACAGAGCCAGCCCCATCCATGAGCCCAGAACTCAGTCCCTCTACAACCTTGAAACCATGGTCTAGCAATAATCATTCCTCAATCCTCACAACACAAAAACCAGAGACCCCAAGCAGCCCAAATATTTTTGAAGGTCTACTGTCCCTAGTAGCACCAGAACTCACACTACACATCCATCCACCACCTGCATTCTCAGAAGATACCATTAGCTTATTCCTTACCTAACAACTCCAAACCAGTTCCAGCCTCTTCTGCTATCAGGCAAGTTGAACTATACCTTCTCAACTAATTCTGAACCCTTTCCAAGTTTGTTGTACCACATTATAAAGAAAGAAAAAAATGATAATCATCTCATCATTTCAAAATTAAGATAAGGTATTTGATAAAATCAAACACCATTCATTAACAAAAATTTTTAGCAAACTAGAAATAGAAACTCCTAATCTGATGAAAAAGGGGGAGATATTTTTTTTAAAGATACAGCAAACATCATACTTAATTTTGAAATGTTGAACACTTTTTTTACCTCTGAGATTAGGAATGAGACAATGATGTCTGCAGTCACCACTTTAATTCAACATCATAGTGGAGGTCCTAACCAGTGCAATAAGCAAAAGAAACAAAAACAAAAGTGTAAGGACTGGAGAGAAATAAGGCTTTCATTATCTACAAATGGCATGACTGTACAGATGAAAAATCCAAAAGATTCAACAAAGTACATATTAGAAAATAAAGTTAGCAAGGTATCTAGATATAAGGTCATGATACCAAAATAAACTATATTTTATATGTCTGAAAACAGTAATATTTTAAAATATCATTTTCAATAAATCAAGAAAACCAAATAACTTAATATCTATAAACTTAGATGAAATTTAATCTAAAATATATACTAATGCAAAACCTCTTGACACAGATAAAACTAGACTATTTTAGGACAAAAAGATTAAAAAACCTACCTTACTATATAGAGAGATAAACCAGGTTCATGGAATGGAAGATTCAGTACTGTCAAGATGCTAATTTAATTAGGTTTAATGTGCTCACATATTGTGTGTGTGATATTGTGTGTGTGTGTAAATTAGTGTGTAGTAAACTAGTACTATGGAAATGAAATGGGCCAAGACTAGCCATAATAAACTTGAACAAATGGACTTACTCTAGCCCAGCAGTTCTCAACCTGTGGGTCTCGACCCCTTTGGGAGTTAAACGACCCTTTCACAGGGGTCACCTAAGACCATCGGAAAACACATATATAATTACATATTGTTTTTGTGATTAATCATTATGCTTTAATTATGTTCAATTTGTAACAATGAAAATACATCCTGCATATCAGATATTTACATGACGATTCATAACAGTAGCAAAATTACAGTTATGAAGTAGCAACGAAAATAATTTTATGGTTGGGGGTCACCAAAAAGAGGAACTGTATTAACGGGTCACTGCTCTAGCCAATATCAGGATATACTATCTATATATAAAAGCCTAAGCGACCGTTACAACCAGTCGACCGCTCAACCGGTCACTATGATGATGCACTGACCACCAGGGGGCAGATGCTCAACACAGGAGTTGCCCCCTGGTGGTCAGTGCACTCCCACAGCGGGAGCACCACTCAGCCAGAAGCCAGGCTCAGGACTGGCGAGCACAGCTGCAGTGGCGGGAGCGTCTCCTGCCTCCACAGCAGTGCTACTGAGCGGTGGTGGTGGCAGCGGCAGTGGCAGGCACAGCGGGGCCGGAATTAGTGGGAGCAGCGCCGGCTCAGGCTCCTCCCTGGCCACCTGCTGCTTTGCACACTGCTACATCCCCCAAGGGGTCCCAGATTGCAAGAGGGCGCAGGCCAAGCTGATGGACCCAACTGGTGCATAAATCCGTGCACCTAGCCTCTAATAAAGCTATAATAAGACATTGTGGTATTTGTGCAAAGATAGTAAAATGAATCAAAGGAAAATGGAGAGTCCAAAAATAAATGCAGGCATATATGGCTAATTAACTTATAAAGGCAGCATTGCATAGCAGAGGATCTATTCCATAAATGGTGATGGTCAACTGGATGGTAAAGGAATTAAAAATATGAACCCTACCAAAAATCATAAAAATATATTATAGATGTATCACAGTAAAGGCAAAATAATAAAGCTCCTAGGGAAAAGTTTTCATAATGGTATACTACAGAAAAATTCTGTAAATAAGACACAAAGAATTAACTATACAGGAAAGGACTGTTTTTGACTACACAGATAGATATTAAGAAACTTCTGTTCATCTGCAGATACCATTAATGGAGTGTAAGGCCAGAGTCAGGGAAAACTATCTGATTTGGCAAAGGGTTCATGCCTAGCATATATAAACAACTCCTACAGATCCATAAAAAGACAAAAGGCAATCCAACTGAATAAAATGGGAATATAATTAACAGGGACTTCATAAGAGGATATTCAAATGACCCTAATCCTCAGATCTCAGCCACCAGGTAAACACAAATTACAATCACAATGTTATACCACTACATATTGATTAGAATAGTTAAAAGAAATATATTGATACTAGAGGCCCAGTGCACGAAATTCATGCACTCAGGGGGTGGGTGGGGGTGGTGAAGACCCCTCAGCCTGGATTGCAAGAGGGTAAGAGGGTGCAGGTCAGACTGAGGGTCCCCACCGGTGCACAATCGGGGCTGGGGAGGGACTCGGGAGGTTGGCCAGCCGGGGAGGGACTGCGGGAGGGCTCCAAGGTGTGTCTGGCCCGTCTCGCTCAGTCCCGATTGGCCAGACACCAGCAGCAAGCTAGCTTACCGGTTGGAGCATCTGCCCCCTGGTGGTCAGTGCACATCATAGCGAGCGGTTAAGCGGCCTTAGCAAATCATTAGCGTATTATGCTTTGATTGGTTGAATGGCCAACTGGACACTTAGCATATTAGGCTTTTATTATATAGGATTATAAAGAACTGGTGAGGATGTAGAGCAACTGAAGCTCTTACACACTACTAGTGGGAAGTATAAGTTGTTACAAGCACTTTGGAAAACTTTTTCAACAAAAACATACATAAAAGGAAACAGCAATTCCGCCACCAAAAGAGAGGTACAATGATGTTCATAACAGTAGTACTATTCATAAAAGCCTCAAAGTGAAAACAAGCCAAATGTCTTCCCAAAATAATGGATTGGTCATGGGACAGAATACTGTACAATTGTGTAAAAAAAGAAAAAATTAACCACTGCTACACGCGACATATGGAAGAATCTCTGAAAACCAACAACGTTATATAAAGTTCAAAAACAGGATAAATTAATTTATGATGTTATAAGTCAGAACTGTGGCTATTACTGGAGAAGAGAGAAGGAATTGTGATTAGAAAGGATTGTCAGGTGCTTCTGCAGTACTGGTAATGATTTATTTCTTGACCAGGGTGATGGTTTCATAGATATGCTCACTTGGTAGTAGTTCATCTGATTGTACACTTATATACCATGAATACATATATATCAATAAAAAAAGTTATAACATTTCATGAATCCAAATCTTGCTCAAACCAGCTCATACTAAACATCTTCAAATGCTTTGTTTACCTGGAAGTATGAGTTCAATCAAGCCTCAAATCTCACAGTTAACACAGTGAAAACCAAAATCATTACCGCTTTGTTATGAGTTGAGTTGTCCCCCTTAAAAAAGTAGGTTGGCCTGACCGCCGTGGCTCAATAGTTGAGCATCGACCTATGAACCAGAATGTCATGGTTCAATTCCCTGTTAGGGCACATGCCTGGTTGTGAGCTTGATCCCCAGTAGGGGACGTGCAGTAGGCAGTTGATTGACTATTTATCCTTCTCCCTTCCTTTCTCTGAAATCAATAAAAACAGTAAAAAAATAAAAA
>NW_005353622.1:570937-571761 GCF_000412655.1 Myotis brandtii | reverse complement strand
CTCTAAAAAAAAAAAAAAAAAAAAAAAAAAAAAAAAAAAAAAAAAAAAAAAAAAAAACTTGAAAAAAAAATAAGTGGCTTGAAGCCCTAACTCTAAGTACCTGTGAATATGACCTTGTTTGGAAATATGGTCTTTGCAGATGTAGTTAAGACAGGGGTCCTCAAACTACGGCCCGCGGGCCACATGCGGCCCACCGAAAACATTTATCCGGCCCGCCGGGTGTTTTTGCCGCCGCTGTGTGCATAGGAATTTGTTCATAGTTTTTTTTTAAACTATAGTCTGGCCCTCCAACGGTCTGAGGGACAGTGAACTGGCCCCCTGTTTAAAAAGTTTGAGGACCCCTGAGTTAAGATATAAATTAAGATAAGGTCATACTACAGTAGGATGGACTTAACACAATATGACTGCTGTCCTTACAAGATAACAAGCCATGACAGAAACACATAGGGAGAACACCATGTGACAACAGAGGCAGACTCTGTAGTGATGCAACTGCAATCCAAGGAAGGCAACGGATTGAAGGCTACCACCAGAAGGTAGAATGAGGCAATAAAGGATTCTACCCAAAGTCTCAGACTTCTAGGTTGCAGAACTATCTATATCTATATCTATATCTATATCTATATCTATATCTATATCTATATATCTATATATATCTATATCTATATCTATATCTATATCTATATCTATATCTATATCTATATCTATATCTATATCTATATCTATATCTATATCTATATCTATATCTATATCTATATCTATATCTATATCTATATCTATATCTATATCTATATCTATATCTATATCTATATCTATATCTATAT
>NW_005353622.1:557394-570617 GCF_000412655.1 Myotis brandtii | reverse complement strand
TGCCTCATCTCATTTGATCCTCACAGAAGTCCTGGAGTAGGTAGATAGGAGACTCGGTAGAATCCTATTTTCTTTTCATTAGCGGGAAAACGGAGATTTAGAAAATTTAGAAACTTGACCTGACTGAAAAGAAGAAATGGTGGACCCTGAAAATGACTTCAGGTTTTCTCACTGCACAGAATATAGTCAAACACTGCTGCAGTTAAATATTTTACCCTTTGTTTTCCCTGTGTGATCTACAATAATAATGTGTTTCGTGTTGATATTTACTGCTGTGTTGCTGACAATTACCTGAAAGAGAAGTTGGGGTGTTTCACTGGGCTGGAAAACGTTTAACTAAATCAGAAAGCAGGTCTAATTAAGCAAGTTTATTCTATATACACAAAAGGCTAAGTTGATTCGCGCATGCGCGATACATATTAAGCTCTTGCTGACGCCAATCGCACGCATGTGTTTCAAGCTGTCATTGTTGATCGTGAATTTGGTTGACACTTCTATTAAAGAGAAAGGGCGAATAGAGATATTAAAATATTTCTTCTAATTAATTTCCTTTTAATGTGCACGAATTCGAGCACCAGGCCACTAGTTTAAAAATAAACATTGACTCCCACATGTGTGATACATATAAAGCTCTTGCTGGCATCAATCGCACACATGTATTTCGATCTGTCATAGTTGACTGTGAATTTGGTTGTTTTTGTTGACATTCTGAACTGAAAGAAAGCAGCGTCGTGGACAGAATATGTCTGAAGACCAACTATTGTCACAACATACCTCTAAAGCTGAAAGAAGCCAGCACTGACGACAGAATGTATCTGAAGACCAACTATTGGCACTTCTATTATAGAGAAATATTTCTTCCAATTAATTTCCTTTCAATGTGCACGAATCTGTGCATCAGGCCACTAGTGAGAGATTAAACTTCTGTTGTTGTAGGCCACCCTGTTTATGGTACTTTGTTATGGCAGCCTTACAAAATGAATACACTCTTCCATGTAACATCTAATTCTTAGCTCAACCTCCTTTTCAACAATATTTACACTATTCTCCCATCTGCCGAATACAAAAATTCCAAATGCACTAATTTTTCCCCACACCTCATATTCTGGGATCATTAAGAGGTATTATTTTGCCTTTTAATTATCTCATGTTTTTAAACCTTTCCCTTTCATTTCTATTACCATCCCAATTCTGGCCTACTAATTCTACATCTAGACTACCCTTTTTATGATAAGTCAGTATTTCTTAAATACCACTTTCACTATATTATTTCTCTGTTCCCAAACTTCTGACAACACCCTATTACATCATATTCAGAAGACACTTGGTAATCTAGCTCTGTTCTATTTCCTTCGATACATAAATACAACTGGTCCCCAAGAATACATTTTCTTTCATCAGCTAGTTTTTCACATTTGTGTTTATAATGTTTCTACTTTCTGTTCCTGCCCATATCAATGTGCTTCTCCTACCACCCTCCCAAAGACAGACAAGTCTCATCATAAAAAAAAGATTTTCTTCAACTTTCTGTAAGGGCCCATGGAAAATATATTCCCTTAGACTATGGTGACAAAAATATCCAGTTTCTAAGAGCAGCAATACCAGTGTCAGAGGCAATATTATAATATCCTCTTTTCATTATCTTGGCTGTGGTTCTGGATCCCTAGCTTTATTTAGTTATTGGTTTCCATACCTCAACTACCTACTATCCTTCAATCAATTTTGTTTTAACTAAAGGTAAGTTTTTGATATCTGTAATTAAGAACCTTGACTGATGTCATAGTTCAGGCCATGTAACAAAATGCCATAAACTGGGTGCCTTAAACAACAAACATTTCTCACAGATCTGGACAATAGAAAGTCTGAGATCGGGGTGATAGCATGGTCAGATTCTGGTAAGAACTCTCTTCCTGGCTTGCAGACAGTTGCCTTCTTACTGTATCCTCAACAGGACAGAGAGAAGGTCTGGTAGTCTCTTCTTCTGAGGGCACTAATCCCATCATGGAGACTCTAACTCAGGGGTGGGCAAACTTTTTGACTCGAGGGCCACAATGGGTTCTTAAACTGGACCGGAGGGCCGGAACAAAAGCATGGATGGAGTGTTTGTGTGAACTAATATAAATTCAAAGTAAACATCATTACATAAAAGGGTACGGTCTTTTTTTTTTTTAGTTTTATTCATTTCAAACAGGCCGGATCCGGCCCGCGGGCCGTAGTTTGCCCATGGCTGCTAACTCCATGATCTCATCTAAATCTCATTACCTACCAAAGGACCATTCCTGGTATCACATTGCAAGTTAAGGTTTCAACATATGAATTTCGGAATGACTACAAACATTCAGTCCATAACAACTGATACATTATTCTTCCCCTTAAATTACTCTCTCATCTTTCCCCAAAGTAGGTCTTACCCTACTACTTTCTTCACCATCCCCTTATTTATTACATTTTTATAATTTGACTTCTTTCCCCTAACCATGTTTGCTAAATTATGAATCATCAATGTACTCCTCTTAACTACTAACCCTACTGGTCTATTTATCAAGTAAGAATTTTCCCCCCAGATTATGTCTTCCCTCCCCTTCTACACTCTTACCCAATCAAAATACCTCAATCTTAAAAAAATTTCCAGTCCCCTCCTTACTTCATCTTTTTCCTCTCCTCCTCCCTCCTTCTATCCTCTACCTCTGCCTTCTCCCCTCTCTCTCTCTCCCCCTCCCTCTTTACCTCTCTCTTTCTCTCTCTCAACTCATCTAATCCAAATACCTCAATCCTGGTAATTCCCAAATCTGTATCCTACCCCCATCCTCTCATAACAAATTTCTAACTACAGTTTTAAAATATGCCCCAGAGACAATTAAAATTCTTCCCCAAAACTAATGGATTAATCATTTTACCAACCTTTTCTAGTCATTCAAGTCATTTTCTTTCATCAGCTAGTTTTTCACATTTGTGTTTATAATGTTTCTACTTTCTGTTCCTGCCCATATCAATGTGCTTCTCCTACCACCCTCCCAAAGACAGACAAGTCTCATCATAAAAAAAAGATTTTCTTCAACTTTCTGTAAGGGCCCATGGAAAATATATTCCCTTAGACTATGGTGACAAAAATATCCAGTTTCTAAGAGCAGCAATACCAGTGTCAGAGGCAATATTATAATATCCAACGTCTCTAGGGGCAATGAGCAATGAATGACCTTGAAAGACAGCCTCTCTTCATTATCTTGGCTGTGGCTCTGGATCCCTAGCTTTATTTAGTTCTTGATTTATTTAGTTCTAAATTCATATCAAACTCTTCCTCACCCACAATGATCTCCAAACATCATGTAATTTTTACTTCTCAGATCCATCCTTCCCCTAAAATCCCTCTGCCAAATTGTCTTTACCTCCACAATCTTCTCTTCCCATTAATGACTACAATGGTTTTCCCTTTTGCATGTCCCTCATGAATCCAATATATCATTTACATTGCTGTCAGAGCTATACAATGTTCTCAAATCAGACTTAGTAGTTACCTACATTCAAAAGCTCCTCATTCCCTACCACATAAAGTTTAATCCCTTTAGCAAAAGTATTTAAAAATCCATTACTTCCCTCCATAAAGCTCATGCTTATTAAACCACATGAGAACATTAATTCCCTGCAGAGTCCTCAGTCCAATCTCTTTCCAGTCTCTTTGCAGTCTAGAATGCCCTCTTTTTCACTGATATTCCCTCACAGATGGAAATCTTAATTCTTTCTTCAAGGTTCAGCTAGAAAATTGGGTCCTCTATTAAGTCTTATCCTATTCACAGTTAAACTGCTACTTCTTCTGTAATCTCATAACACTTTGTTTATAGTATTTCTAACTAAGACAATTCATTTTCCCTTGCATTACTGTTTGTTGTATTTGTAAAGCACTTTATTGCAATTTAATAAGGATTTAATTTTCACAGAAACTCTGTACATTTTACTGGAAATGAAACAGGAAGAGAGATTAGTAACTGGGTTTAAAATAGTCTCTCTCTCTCTTCTGATTCCAAATCTCCAAACAGTGAAATTTTGTATTTCTTAGGGGCAAAGACTCCAAGAGCTTAGCACAGTCCTTTGTGCACAGATGCTTTGTGTTTTAATAAACATTCTCTTCTCTGTTTCAAATAACCCTGCTTTACCTGTCTGAACTCTAATCTATTCTTGAAAACATAGCTTAAAAGTTTCATCTCTAATTAGCTTTCCTTAACTCTTCCAGGGCTTACCTTTTTTAGGCTGAATCATACTACTTGGTATGTTGTTACAAATGTCTTTTACATATATATTTTTAAATGCATTAGTCGTAGTAAGGGGTTTATAAGCTTGGGTGTAACCACCATGTCTTATTCCACTGTGGTATTGTCTATACTACCTAGCACTTAGTTGGTGCCCTGTCACTTGTTTCCTGAATGATGCTTAATAGTCCCCAAGTCTATTCCCTGCTCCAATTTCTAAGCCCTTTATTTTTTTGCATTACAGGTAGATATCAACTGTTGGAAGAATTACCATATTTAACAGTAAATATTACTCAAACCACTCCCAAATTTAAAGCTCACAGGTCAAGGAAAGATTTTAATCATCTAATGGGAGAAAAATCTAGAGTGACTATTTTAGATGACTGTAGAGGGCAGCAAAGCAACAGTAGAGTATCCTCAAAGAAAAATGTGTTCTTAGGGAATTTCAGATTTGTTTTTTTTTTTTATTTTCTAGCAAATGCTGTTATGATTAAAGCTTTTAGAATTGAGATCTTTTAGTGTGCTATACACAAATTTCACCAATTACTCATATATTTAAACATTTTCACTATCAATTATAAATATAACAAAAATGTATCAATGCCCAGATCCTTTATACACAATTGAAAAAATTAGTTTCATAAACAATACATGACTTCAAAATAGCCACCATAATTGCTAACTCATTTACGAATCTAAAAGTTGAAGATGTTTTTCCATCGAAGTGTAAAAATAACCTATATTAAATACAGAAAAGAATGTCACTAGTAACCAGTCTTATTTCTTGCTAAGAAATAACATGTCTTCGTTAGTATAATTCTAGACTTGATATGCCTTTTTTGTTATTCAAAATCAGTCAATGAACTATATCGATTATCCCAGTATAATAGAAAAATAAATAAGTAAATAAATAAATCCTCTGACATCATATTAATGTACAACAAACAGAAGGTAACACCTTGAAAGATAATAGGAGTGTCTTACTATTATTTCAATATTAAAGTCCATTTTGGTTCTATTATGAACCAGGCAAATGAATTGTATCATCAAAATAATCATATATATAATCTCAGAATTGCTTAAAAGAATGGGAAAAAAGTATAAAAATATATATTCAACACAACTGCATTATCTGCACATGTTTTTCAAGATTTTTGTTAGAGGTAATTTTTTACCTCTTTTAAGTTTAAAAAGCAGAAATTAGAGATTTAAAGTAGCTGCTACAGTCATTAACATGTGTAGACTCCGGTTTAGTGAAAAAATGCTATGATGTTCTAGCTCTTTGCCAATAGTAAGGATAGAACTGTTAGCTATGTACCTTTCCCTACTTAAATCTCTTCAAAAACAAAGAAAATGAGAAGCTTTAAAAAAAACACTTTTTTTTAAAATTTAAAGTAATGGAACCAGGTTATCTCTGAGTCTTCAAAAACAAAGAAAATGAGAAGCTTTAAAAAAAAACAACTTTTTTTTTTTAATTTAAAGTAATGGAACCAGGTTATCTCTGAACAGATAAAACCAGTTTATTGTCTGACTTAGTATCAAACTGAACTTATAGCCATGAACAATTCTCTCTAATCTAAATAAAATTAGAAGGGAATTTGGAGTTCATAATAACGACACTTGTGAAATGAATCTTAATCTCTCTCACAGTAACTATGACTAAATTAGAAATCAAATTAGTAATTTTCAAAAACAATAGTCTAAGATATTTTAGTAATGACAATCATGACTATCATGCATAACATATAGAAATAGCTACTATATGAAATTAATCTTATCACAGTTCACCAATACTAACATTTCATTAATATTTTTGTTTTTCCTCTGAAGTGAAACCATTAGAAGAGTCAAAACACACTCTTAATTATAAACAATGTTCTTAAACACTGAGTTAAGTCCTAGCTGTGTACACCTATTATGTGTCCCCTGGTATTCTCTTGTCCTCCCCAACATTACAAAATAGATTAGCCACCTTAAATTTACCTATTTTATTACTAAAACTCAAATCCAGAGTAAGATCTGTTGTACATCAAGTGAGGTATAACTGTATCTAAACTGGGGTAAATAAAACACAGCTGATTTTGCAATACCAAAGAACTGTATTCATCATAGGTCAATTCTGCAAACACTTAAGATTCAAAACGGGTAAGACACTGTGGAATAAAGAAATGGAAGTAAAGAAAGCAAAGAGAATTTTTAGAAAAAAGACAACCACAAAGAACTATGTCATCAAGCAACTTCTTTAAAATCTACCAACCTTTTCTGTTTAAGTAAATGTGTGTGTGTATTCCCACCCATCTTGGCAGGTAAGAATAGGAGTAATATCAAGACAGGAATAAATAACAAGTGTACAGACCCCTAAGGATATGTTTCCTAGATGGTGTTCTGCACAACATAGCTTCTGCAACATAACAGATATTACACAAAAAAGATAATTTGTTTAATTAGTTTGTAAAACAATATTTTACTGAAGAATTTCTTAGACCATTAACAAACTAATGTACATAGTGACTTTTCATGAGGGTGCTATATGGCTAGCTTTTCCCATTCCCGAATGTATTCAATTATACTACTTTCTTCCAAAAAGATATCTTCTGAGACTAGTATTCCACTGAAATATTTTGGCAAACATTGCTCTAAACCAAAAGCATGAAAAAATGAACAGAATTTGCATGCAGTTCCCACTAATGACCACATGTCACACTGTTAAACACAGAACAGGGTAGGCTTCCAGGGAGTAAGGATTTGAAAGATATCTAGGATCAGATAGGAAATAAAGCAAATTCAGAAAAGTTTTTATAGTTATTTATTATAACTATTACTCTACTTTATTATTTATTTCAACATGGAAGATGAAATCATAAACCAAGTACTCTCTGATACCAGTTTACTATATAATAAATTTGGTCAATTCCTTAAACCATTATAATGGGAGAAAAGCAAATATTAAAATCAATATAACTTAAAAAATAATTTGTGTTTATTCTGATATGTGCTATGATGTATATAATGAAGCTTGAAGCAAAGTCTTTACTGCAAAGAGCACATATTACAAAAAAATTATAATTAAATACTAACTAATTATAGTATCTAGTCTATACTATATAGTATAGAAGGTTCCATGGAGAAAATCTTAAACAGGGCACTTCAGAATCTGACTAGGTAGGAAGAGTAATATCATTTTAGGCCTTATAAGGAACAGAGAAGGACATAACTACTTCAGAAATAACAAATAATTTAGACCTGCACTGTCCAATATGGTAGCCACCAGCCACACCTGACTACTCAGCACATCAAATACAACTAGTTCAAATTATATTATATACCAGATTTCAAAGACTTATTATGGAAGCAAATGTATCTCAAATTTTAAATATTAACTGCATGCTGAAATGATATTTTTGGTTATATTGTATTAAATAAAATATTAAGATTAATTTCATCTGCTTCTTTTATTTTTTTAATGTGGCATCAGGAAGACTTTATGTTTGTGGCTCACATTTGATTTCTATTAAGACAGTGCTGGTTTAACACTAAGTTTGATTTTGCTGTTAAACTCCTGAAATAAAGAAAATTGAGAGCCTACCCATATCAAGCACATGGGGACACATGAACAAAATAGTGGAGTATTATTTCTTTCAGAAGAGTGACCACATCTGGTCAAATCATAAATAAAAATTCTGTAAGAGCACTTTGGAGGGAAAACAGAATCATCTTATAATGTCTCTTAAAATTCAAATGCCCCAACCCCCAGGCTTCACTTCCCACCCCTCTTGCAAAAAACTGATGATCCAGTAAGTCCATAGTGAAGCCTGGAATGTTTGAAAAAGATTACCTAGTACCTATAATTTGAATCCATCCACACATCCTACTTTTGCTGACACTGGCTATCTGAGAATAATGATTTATAGCCCCTCCCTGTTTTAATTTTTTTTTTTATTTCTTCTGAAGAAACCTAGGCTGAGAGCCTTTGCTGGTGTAATGGCCAACCTATTTGAAATAAGAACAAGTTTGATTTTATTTTTAATGATTAAAGTTAAAGGAGACCAAATAAAGTTTTTTAAAAAACTATTATATAAACTTCTCCTATTTATAAAGTCACATTTACTATCTTACACCTAACAAAATAATCATTTAAAGTGTTGAAAAGCATACTGTCATTTCTTAGCCAATTAACCCAGTTATGAGCTGGTATGTTTACACATACCAGTTTATGAGTCAAATTCCAGTTTATGAGTATCTACTCACAATGCAACAGGTAGCTCTTTCCTACTCATCTTAATTAGCAGAATGAATGTTGGACAGTCAATAGGGTTACAAGAAAAACAATCTCCCCAGATGCTGAAAATTCACAATATAAGTATGCAATAAATATAATATCCTTTCTAAAGCAATTACAGTATCTCCAAATATAGCTTGTATCTATAGGTTCATAAGAGGCAGCTCTTAATAAAATTTTAAAACAGTGATCTATAAGAAGTGAGTCACTTAGGAAAACACTTAAAGCTCACCCTTGATAAAGATTCACAAGAAATACTATTTAAATATATGACTAGACTATGTCAAAACCTATTATAAAAATAAAAATTATAAATTTTATAAAATTCTGGAGAGAATACAGGTTCAAGACTTTACAATTTTAGATTAAAATATAAAAGGTAATCAAAGTACAACATTAATGGTATAAACACTTTTGGATCTGAGTGCTTGGCACACAGAACCATCTTTACTGACTTAAAGATTATTTGATTTCATATTAATAATATTGATTAATTAAATACGGTATCTTTTGTAAACCATATAGTCCTTCTCAATTTTTATGAAGACTTCAATAGGTTACAGAATATGCTATAGCAATATATTATTTACTCACTAATTTTTAAGGAGTAAATTACAGAATGTCAAAACATTAATTTTTAGCAAACACCTCTTCAATAATTTCCAAATATGCAAAAGCCATAAGTTTTATTCCTTGACTTACTATACAGATACAAAATGTACATCAGAGTTGCCAAGTCACTAAATTATGTGTATAAAATATATGTACTGGAAAACGTAAGTGACATACATAAGGTAAATACACACACACAAATATATTTTCCAATTCCTATTTCTGATGCCGCAGCTAAACACAAGAAAATATTTTATCTTTTTTGCTTGCTTTTAAGTTTGGTTCACTTTTCAATTATATCTGTTCAGGATACAGAAAGATTCATACATGCAATATGAATTATAGGCCCCAACCTGATACTATAAGTAACTTGATAAAGTATAAGCGAAGTTGACACTCTCCTCTTCAACTCCACATTTTCAACATAATCACTAACATTCTAAGTGACTCTATGGAACTACCAAGTCCTAAAATACATTCTACATCACGAAGGGAAGATTCAACTAGGTTTCATATAGTTACACGGTTGATTTCACCATATCCCAATATTCTGAAAATTGGTCATCTATACATTTATTTGAAGTAGATTTAACAGATATCCAAAAAAGTACTGACTACACTAAACACTTAAAATAATGATGTAAAGTACAAATACAAGTCACTGAACTTAAAAACTCAATTATTCAAGATATCCTAGTAGAATTTAAGAGTGACAAATACCAGGCTGGTTGGCTTTAATGTGCAATACACTAACTAAATGATAACATTTAAATGTTTACTGTATTGCATGCACTCTGCTAAATGTTTTATTTTATTATTTCACTTAATCTTCACAAGAACTCTATAGGCAAGGTAATATCAATTTTTTTAAAAGATGAGAAACCTTAAGTTTACTGAGGTTAAATAACTTGCCAAAGACTCACACATCTAGTAAGTGGCAGTCTTTTTTCAGAATCAAATTATTTAGTATCTAAACCATAAACTGCAGAGAAGAGACAGAGAAAGAGAAAGAACTTGTACTATCTACCATAACGTCTAACCTCAGTAAGAATATATGACTCAACTTATTTTTGTAAAGTAGTTCCCCGCCCCCCTCAGTTTACATTCATATATCTTTATCTAATGGGTTAGGTATCCCTCTTCTGGGCATAGTACCTCATGCAGATAGATCTCTTTTATAAACTCCAAACTGTCCTATAATCATCTATTTCCTTTATGTCTACCACATGCTATAAAATCCTTGAAGTCAGGATTCTGCTTTAGTCATGTTTTATGCCCCCAAGAACCTGTTAACTGCCAGGAATATAAAAAGTATTGAAAGTGCTGTTAGAGGTTCAACATCATATTAGATCTTTTCTATTTAACTGCCAGGAATATAAAAAGTATTGAAAGTGCTGTAACATCATATTAGATCTTTTCTACAATCTTCTAAACATCATCTTAAGATAAAACCTTACTGAAAGTGGAAATAGTAAAATCCTAGATTCAAATAGGAACTTATGAATTAAGGTCAAATAGTATAGCTTCTCTTTCATTAATACTATATCCCTGCTAACACTCTACATCTCAAGAAAAATGTTGGGAAGAAAAGTGAGATAAATCTGATCACCTATGAATGGATCATAAAGAAACATGAAATTCCAGAATTAAATAAATGAGGTTTCTCAAGTCAGATGGTATTGTAAATCTAGTCTCCTTAACCTTTATACCTAGGAATTTGTTAGGCTTAAAAAATATATCAAAACCTGGCAGTTTGTCAACCTGTAAAATTCTCACTTAAAAAGTTCAGTTCTTCAAATAAGATAGCTAATGTGTATCCCCAAACAGCAAATATGATGTAATTTTTATAGCTTTCAGAATATTGAATCTACCAATTGCAAGGTGTTTTTTTAAGCAGTCAAATTAACATATGGAAATTACCTTGTACTAAAGATGATATTGCAGAAGTTGAGTATAAGACTATGCAAAATGTAAACCACATATCAAAAACACTAACAAAATGAAAACATATCTGTGCATTATAAAAAAGTAAAGCATTCTGTTAAGACAAATTATCAGATAGACATCTCTTTAAAGCCTAAAAATTTTTTCAGCTCTGAAACTCAAACATTAGTACATGCTAAACCTTGTAAGCATTATAGGAATGTTTGATCAACGAACAGGTTATATGAAGAAAACTATGTTCCCATACTTACTAAGCATCCATACATCACAACTGTGCCCTAGTCAGACTGAATTTAAAATAGAGAAAGGTTGACAGAAAAAAATCATCATAAGGGTTCACAAATTAGGGTGTTATAACACTATAAGCCCAAAATGGAAACTCTTAAAATGAGCAGTGCACATGAACACAAAACTAGTGTCTGCCTCTACAACTACAAGCAGAGTTGACTCTAAAAACTTCAATTTACACCTCTCCTAAATCACAGTCCATGTGCCTATACTGCTTGGATTTTTAGGACTCTAAAATATCAAGTCCCTTCTATAAGCACATTATTAAAGAGATTTTTAAAAACGTCTTTTCTTCTTCCACGAGAAAACCAACGTGTTCCTTCAAAAAGCAAACAACACTTCACTTGCACAACTGTGAAATTATTACCCAAATTCTATTTCCTTGTATTAGCTGTACGTCTAGATTCAGTCTTCCATAGGGCTTTTGCCTAGCTAGATAAGCTTTTACTGGAGGTACAAATAATATTCCTCAGTCCTTAACACAATCTCAGTAAAGACAGTAAAACTGTTAACACTTTTCTCCCACCCAACTGTAATCCACAGTCCTCCTTAATGGCAAAGAACAGTACACAAATTCAATCTAGAATCTTGCATTAATTTAAAGAGGCAACAGCATTAAGAATTGGGTGGTAGAACCAAACACCTGGAGCGTGGGGCTACGAAAACACTGTAGACTGGACAACATACCATTTATCATCGTATACTTTGTAAATCGCAAACTCTCATGACAGTGCTTGAACCGTGGTGGTGAACTGCTGGCTGGTGGCAATGCTCAGCCTACAAGAGGCACTCAGTCTCTTGAAAACTTTGCCTCCCTCATAACCAACCACCTTGACACACCTACCCCAACAGGATTCTCCGTCTCCTAAATCGTAATATCCAAGAAATCCGCACACATCTTTCCTTTTAATAAATACTGGTAAAACTCTCCTTGTAATAATACTGGTTTCATTTAACATTGCATGACACACGGGGATCCAACAGCAGCCTCATGAACCGGTAAAAAAAAGTCTTGGGTAAACCAATCTCTGAGCAAACGTCAATTTTGCTCCTCCACTTCCTCACCGAGTAAGAGCCTTTGAATGAATCAAGTCCTGCAGTGTTTATGGTATTACCAAAGGGCCGATACAGCTAATCCCCGAAGACTGGTGGCCTTATTTGGCCAAATCATCACCTTCTATGAATGATCACTCATGTCCATCTCTCTCGTGCATGAAAGACATTTCTTACAGGATCCTGAACAAGCAGGCTTCTAGTCTCCCGTATCTAGGGACAGAACTTACAAAGAGAATCGCTCCCAGGAAAACTGTACCATCAGCACGAGGGAAGGGATGGGGAAGAGGCATGGTGTTTGCTGTGATCAGAAGAGCCATGCACAGTCGATGCCATATTTAACACATAAATCAAAGCCCTGGGGACAAATCGTGTTTGCAAAAATAAACACTGACAGTGTGAGAGAAGTCCCACAAACGGAGGCAGCGACGGGCTCCGCGCAAAGCCATCCCGAGGCAGGCAGGCGGGGCAGAACCGGGCCGGAGGACAGAGGCCAACGGACTGTAGGGGATGCTGCAGGGTGGTCGCCAAGGATGCTCCTCCCGGGCGGAAGGCGGGGTGAGACGGACCCGAAGGCTTCATTCCGTCGGACCCTGGTCCCTAAAGGTATCTGGGATCACAGCTCAAGTTTCACCGGGGAACAGGGCGGCGGCAAACGTGCATCCCGGCACCCCAGCCCCAGCCCAGAAAGTCCGCGCTCTCGGTTTCCGGCTCGAATTAGCGAGGAAGTAACGGTGGCCGGAGCACTTCCCGGCGGGATCCCGGCAGAAAGCAGCACCGCCCGAGCCTGGCCATCAGCGCGG